>NC_059159.1:155341890-155644920 GCF_019923935.1 Bubalus bubalis | reverse complement strand
CACAACAGTGTAAATCCAATTATACTCCAATAAAAATTTGAAATAAAATCCTGTCTTTGAATGTGGTCACATTCTGAGGTACTGGAGTTTATGATTTCATCTTATGAACTGAACTGTGGGAGACACAGTACAACCCAGAGTAGTGGATATGGTCACTCAGCTGGCTATTTCATACTTTCTCAGAAACATTCTCAGGGCCTATTATTAAGACCTGGGGGGAAAAATTGGAGAGTCCTGTGAAGTAATCTGCCTGCCAAAATCCATACTGATCGGCTCTCTAAGTAGTAGTGAATTTTATTTTGTGGTGTCAGGGAGCATACCCACCTGATAAGCGTTCTGGCAACTTTCTTGAACACAGACACCAGCAAAGCTATGCTTTAGGCCGAATGTGATGGAATTGTTGACAGCTGGGTGCACAGAACTGTGTGTGTACTCCATTTCCTGAACAGAGAGTAAAGAAGACATTGTCTCATTCCCAGTGGAGAGGGACATCATGGCCTGAAGATCTAATGTGGTGTCATTTTTGCTTCCCAGTACAATTGCTGGCCTTTTGGGTTCTCTAAGGCAGGTATAGAAGTTAGAGTTTTAAAAAATCATATTTAAGAAAAATTTCTGGGAGCAAAGTCAGAAAAGTGTGATTAAAAGAATCATCACAACAAAAGGTGGTTTCAGCTAAACCAGGAGCCCGAGGGCAAAGCGAACGGCTTAGAAAGTCCAGGGAGATGAAAGCAAGCAAAAATGGATCCAAATGGACAGAGGGAGGGCTGTAGTGGAAAGAGTAACTAAAATGGATAAGATTTTTAATATTTCTGGTAGAGTAGCAAGTGCAGAATAAATTTATTTAATTTAAGTATGACTCCTTTATATCGTATGATTGCCTATTTTGTGGATAAAGTGTCTTATAACACTTTTGATTACCATTACAGTGCCTGGGAAACAGAAGTGGCTGAATAGAAATTAGATAATTGAATAAATGGCTCATCACAGAGGTCATGCTCCTGTAAGCCAGCAGAAGCTACAAGCAAATAAAGGCTACACTGGCCTACCTAGTGCTGAAATAGGAAGCAGCTCTATATGTGAACTCTACATCCTGCGTTTTTCCAAGTGGTTTTAACTGTTTCGTGAAAGGATTGAAGTTAAATTTAGCTCCATACTGTTATAACCCTCTATGTCCATTAGATGGCAGCAGAGACTAATTTTTCTTTCTCTGAGCCCACCTTATTGTATCGCTTTCTCGGAAAAAAACAAAAACAAAAAACAGAAATTCACTGGTTTGTTTTCTACCTATTGTTATTGATAGCTACAAGCAGTGAAAAAGTTACTTTACTTATATTTTTATTAAGAATATTTTAAAACAAAAACGAACTATCGAAGAGACTTGTAGTGTCTTACGTGTGTGTGTGTTAGTTGCTCAGTCGTGTCCGACTCTTTGCAACCCCAAGGACTGTAGTCCACCAGGCTTCTCTGCCCATGGGGATTCTCGAGGCAAGAATGCTGGAGTGGGCTGCCATCCCCTTCTCCAGGGGATCTTCCCAACCCAGGGATCGAACCCACATTTCGTACATTGCAGGTGGATTCTTTCCTGTCTGAGCCACCAGGGAAGTCCATAGTGTCTTATGAAAAATGAAAAATAAAGTCGCTCAGTCGTGTCCAACTCTTTGCGACCCCATGAACTGTAGCCTACCAGGCTCCTCCATCCATGGGATTTTCCAGGCAAGAATACTGGAGTGGGTTGCCTTTTCCTTCTCCAGATCTTCCCGACTCAGGGATTGAATCCCGGTCTCCCACATTGTAGGCAGACGCTTTACCATCTGAGCCACCAGGGAAGTCCTTATAGTGTCTTATATCAAAGATTAAATAATAAGTAATAGTGCTGTTCTCAGCACTGAGCTGAAATATACGGGAAATAGCAATACCAAGAGAAGGCTTTATCCCTGACCTTGAACTTATTAATATCTCTTACATTATGTAATGCATCAGTCAGTGGCTCCTTGACTTCACCATTGCTCAGGATAAACAATAGGAAAGCTCTGTGAAGAGCACCTGTGCTCTAATGCTGATCTGCTTAGTGTAGGCCCCAGATAAGACACAGTGTTTATTTCAATATTAAGTGATTTTTAACCCTTCAGCCAAGGCAGAACTCAGTTGTCCCACTGTGTGGTTTTAGTGGGAGTGGGAGTGTGGAGGTAGCCTGTCTTGACAAGACAGAAACTAGTGTATCCAGTCAATGACCTCAAAGAAAGTGTATTCATTTGCTAGGGCTGCTACAACAGAAGATCACACTCTGGCAGCTTAGATAACAGAATTATATTACCTAGCAGTCCTCAAAGCCACAAGATGAAAGTCAAGTGTTGGCAGGGTTGGTTCCTTCTGAAGGCTGTGAGACTCTGTTCTGTATCTTGCCTAACTTCTGATGATCTGCTAGAAATCCTTGGCATTACTTGGCTTAGAGAAGCATCACCCCAATCTTTGCCTTCATCTTTGCATAGTCCTGTGATCATTTCTGTGTCTAAATCTCCCTTTCTTCCACCTATTTTATCCTCTGAGAGAAAAGACATAGGATGTAGAAGACAAGGTGCTTAAGGATACTATAATTTTTGAAGGGCTATTAAATCACTTATAAATATAATTATAAAGAAATAAATACACACAGGATACAATGAGACATATAAATGCTGACTGAAGGGGACAAAGTAGGGGCTGATTGGAAGATATGTTTATCCTCTGAATTTATAAACCCTTGCCTGAAAAAAGATTTGGAAAAATCAAAATGATCTATTAATCATAATTTATGTAATGGCTTTTCAAATTACACATGGAAATGATCTTTGATAAAAGGCATGGGCAGATTAAGGAAAGCTGCACATTCCTGGCCTGCACACTCTAGAGCAGGGCCTGGGTCTGTGTCCCTTCCCCTGACCTGTGAGCAAACCCTGTGCTTGCTCTAATAAAATATTGCAAACGTTGTTCACCAGTTTTTCAGCCCAGGCCTTAAGAAAGTGGCAGCTTTTACTTCTTAGCTCTTGGAACACTTAGTCTTATAACCCTGAGGCACCACGGAAGCAGTCTGGCTGCTCCGCTGGAGCTACCATGTGGAAAGACCAGGCATTTGGGTGAAGCCACTCTGGATACCGCAGTCCAGTTCTGCTGCAGCTCAGTTCCACCAGATTTCCCTTATTATAAGAAAGGGCTTATCCTACCCCAGTCTGACCTCATCTTAACTAATTATATCTGCAATGACCTTGTTTCCAAGTAAGGTCACATTCTGAGTTGGGGAGTTAGGACTACACCATGTGAATATTCAAGGATAACAATTCAACTCATAATACAAGTCTTTAAAACTAGTTTCCTGCAGGGTATTATAAATATCTTCTGGTTGATTTCCTTTTTTAGGGGCAGTGACTTTTAAAAATCATGACAGAGCCCCTGTTTAAAATGTATCATAGAATCTTATGCTAAAAAGCAATGATAAGTTATCGCAGCTTTTTTTTTTTCTTTCTCCCTCTCCCCTTCCCTCTCTTTTTTTTTTTTTTTTCTCACACAGTGGTATTGCACTTACATCTGGTACATGACTAGCAAATACTGAATCAGTAGAAAACAGGAAGAGCACAAAGGTAGGAAAGGAGAGGTTTTTAAAGTAGTGAAATATTAGCAGTCATGCATCATGTTTTAAACAAAAAATAACAATATAGAGCTTATTAAATTGTGATAACTAGGTTTCCTACAACAGATATTCTAAGGCCACTGAGCCAAGTGAATCCCATTTTTCTTTAAGTCTTGAAGGACACTAGCTGCTTACCTCATAAGCAAGGCAAGCTGCTTGAAACATCTTTCTGTATCCTCTTTGTTATCCAAGATGAAGCACCCTGGCGAATGGTGTGGCCTTTAGCAGCCAAACTGGCCATAAGGAAGAATATTCAAAAACAGGATGCTAGTGAACTTAGTGAGTGCATGAGTCAACCCTGTTGAACTGTCACTGAACTCTTGGTGTTGAATTATATTTGTCTTCACAAGATACATTATTTACATCATTCCCTGATGGCTCCGATGGTAAAGTATCCACTGGCAATGCGGGAGGCCTGGGTTTGATCCCTGGGTTGGGAAGATCCCCTGGAGGAGGGCTTGGCAACCCACTCCAGTATTTTTGCCTGGAAAATCCCCATTGACAGAGGAGCCTGGTGGGCTACAGTCCATGGGGTCACAAAAAGTCAGACATGATTCAGCGACTAAGCACAGCACAGCATACCATATATGATTAGAAAAATGCTGTTTTCTTCATTTACATATACAACAAACTTCTGAACAATTCTTTCTGTGTGAAGGCTCAACCTTCATACAGAGAACTCAGAGCTGGATAGGGCATGATCTTTTTCAGGAGAATCACTCCACACAGTTGAGTCATTCAACAACCTAGATACACACTTGTGTATAACAGCGGCATGAAGAACACCTGAATATCTGCTGAGCCCTGTGCCAGAATCCCAGACAAGGGTCAGAAACTGCACGTGCAGGTTGTCGATGGTGATCCCCTGCCAGCTGGTGGGAAATTCTTGTGCTTTTGCCGTTGTCACTTTTCTCAAACCTCTTTGACTGTTCTGCTGGCCATGGGTCAGGCAAGCGAGGGTAGGCAAGACATCTGGAGAACGTCTCCTGGATATACTCTGAGCACATTTGCTGAGTATGATTGTCATCATGATTAGAGTCCAATGAAGGATGACTCTTGAATATCCTCTACTAACCTTAATGCACTCATTGATTCTTCAATCCATCAGCATTCTCAAATAATGTTATTTAAATACTTAACTCTCCTTTCACTGGCTCAAATTTATTTTCAAAGCTTTCAACTTTGTTTTATTCAACAGCTTTTTAATATGTGAAACAATGTATTCCTGATTATAATTATATAATTTATTCATGCAGTAGAGTCCTATTTTTGCAGAAAAAAAAATCTTCCTCATTTGCACACCAGATCAGCAATATGTCTTCAGAGAACACTGTGTTTTTCAGCTGCTCTGCCAAGTGCATAAGTGTGAGTCCCTCTGACACATGAGAATACAACCAGAGAGCGGGGTGGAAAACTGCCAGGCAAAATGTATATTCCTAAATGCAAAAGGAGCCCTTGTGGTAGGACCTAGCCAAAAATGGAAGTCCACATGTTAATATAAGATGTAGTTCAAGTCTTCAAGGAGTCACACAGATGAAAGATGGCACCTCATTCGTTTTCATTCACACTGTGTTCCCAGCGCTGAGCACAACATAAATGCATGTTCACTGACTGTATAACAGGTTGAAAACAGTTAACTCAGTAGTCTTATTGGAAGCTCTATTAAAAACTGCTTAAAAGACCAACAATTTAGTTGACAAATGATTTTCAAGCAAGTCATAGGAAACTATAGCCCAGAAGTTATTATTGATTTTATTATTTTTAAGAATAAATAATTTAGAAATTGACAAACATAAGTGAAGTATGGCCTATAAGATCAAATCAAAGAAAATTTGCACATTTATAAATCAATAAACCAGAACAATTACATGTCATGAAATAAGTATAAATTCTTTGCAACCCTAATTTCTTATGAATATACTATGACACCTAACCTAGTGCTCCTGACTAGGGCATGGGTGTTTGCTTGACTAGCTAGCACTTGGTAACCATTTATTTATTTAAAATTGAAGGAGAGATGTCTAAAACTAATCTCAGTGAGTTTGGAGGAGGATGGATACAATGTATACATATGGCTGAGTTCCCTCACTGTCCACCTGAAATTATCACAACATTGTTAATCAGCTGTATTCCAATATAAAGTAAAAAGTTAAAAAATACAAAGTAATTTCAAGTCAAAGCAATGTAAATTCTTTTGTAATAAAAACTTTACACCATGATGACAAACTTAAAGATCCCATTTGAAATTACTTGAGTCCCTACTATGTATGTATCAGATATTCAGACTTATGCAACTTCCTTTTCTGGACTTTATTCATTATTTCACAATAATAGTTTTTCTTACCATGTGGATACAAATTAAATTGGATATCATACTCTATTAATAGAGACAAAATTTCCTTTATTATGCTGTTATTAGAGACAAAAGTCTTCCCACTCTGAGAAAGATCAAATAATTTCTAGCTTTTAAAATTCTTTAATTCCATAAAAATTAATGCTAGGAATATTTCAGTTAGGGAATATGTAAAGTAGTCAACTTGTTTAAGAGCATGGTAAAAGTCATTTCAAAGAGATTCAATTCACGGAGGACATTAATTATAGCAAGAGGTCTTTTGATATTGACATCATGTTTGTGCTAAGGTCATAGACTTTCATTATAATTTAAGTGTTTTGACATATGCTGACATGTTTAACTTTCTGAAACACATTTAAATATATCTATAAATCATCTACTAAAAATGAAGAGAATACTACTGTTAACACCAAGTAACCTTGAGAAGTGACCAAGGCATTCACCATGAAGACACATTACAGAGTCAAAATTGCTAGTCTCTCTGCAGTGCAAAATGGAAATGTTTTATGAGTCTAATTGGGACCAATGAGTACTGGTGTTGCCATTTCTAAAGGAGCTGTGGCAAGGTCACTTCAATGCTTGAAGGTAGATAAAACCATCCTATTTATCTAAGAGTTTAATTATCTGCAGACATAACCATACAGTTTAAAAATAACTGACTGTATTACATGCAGTGTCCTCACCTTCCTAAAGTGACCAGGCTAAAACAAAGAAAAGTATCCCCGAGCCATCTGCAGTGTGCATATTCCTGTAAACAAAAGAGAAGTCTTGCCTACTAAAGTGAAGAAAAAAAGCGGTTTCGGCCAATACAGAACAACTATCCAAAGACACAGTCTAACCAGGAGAAAAGAGATCAGGATTGGGAGACCAGGAGAGATTGCTTCATTAAAAGATTCCTAAAGAGCGTCCAATTCCTTTGCTCTGATTCTTTGTTACTGAGCAACCTTCTGATGACATATTCATTTCCAAATAATTGAAGTCTCTGTATCTAATACCAGGTAGAGTGCCCTGAATTTGTTGGAGGTATTTGTTTTTCCATGTTAAATTAACAAACCTGCCAGTATCTGCTTTACCACCTGTCTCTTGAGAATGTGGTTGCTATAAACCAGTCCCTAAGAAGTCAGTTAACTCTTGGCACAGTGACAAATTCAAATTGGGGGGGATTAAAAAGGAAGAAGCTTTTGGAGATAATGGGTATCGTTACTACCTGGATAGGGGTGACAGTTTCATGGATGTATGTATATATCAAAACTCATGAAGTTGTATATTTTAAATATGCCCAGTGGGTCTTCCCTGCTGGTCCAGTAGCCAAGACTCCCTGCTCTCAATGCAGGGGGCCCAGGTCAATTCTTGGTCAGAGAACAAGATCCCACATGCTGGAACCAAGAGTTCGCATGTTGCAGCTAAGTTTGCATGCCCAAACTAGAAGATCTCTCATGCCAAAACTAAGACCCAGCATAACCAAATAAATATTAAAATGAACAAGTATGTTCTTTCATAATAATTATACCTCAATAAAGCTTTAAACCAAAAAAAAAAGGAAAACAAAAAAAAAAAATCAAGCTGCATACTCTGGGCCCTGAAAGCTCAGCAGTCGCTGAGGCTCATTCTATTCTCTTTCAAAGTCAATATGTTCTAATCATGACTTGTCCATAGTACAACTGTTTGATACAGCAATAGCAGCAGTAAGAAATTTGTGAGTGATTACCATGAGTTAGCCAATATGATGGGTACTTTATCATATATTTAGTTATCTCTTTGCCCTGTGAGACAATTTCCATTTTACAGGTGAAGTAATAGAGGCTCAAGGTAATAAAATAACTTAGTCATACAGTGGTACATTTATGGCTTGAACCTAGGCTTATTTGGCTCCAAGATCTTTATGCCATTGCCTGCTGTCTCTCTAATTTATAAGTGCATTTTAATAGAGATCCTGTCCTTTACTAGTACAACAAGTTTCTGGTAAAGAAAACTCCTACATTGCAAACAATCTACATGTTAACAGTAGAATAGATCTCACCAATTAAGACAGTGGTATATCTAATAATTTAACTGATTTAGAATTTTTTAATAGGCCTCTGTTTGACTAAAAGATTTTAATCTATTGATCTACTCTGCCATGGTTGGACTGAGTTGATTGCCTGTGGCTTAATTGCTCCAATGCCCTCCACACTGGCAGTCTTTTCACAAATTCCTTTAAACTTGAGTCCACTAGTTGGTGTTGTGAAGGGCTATCAAATTTACTCTTTAGGCTGTAAGTTCTAGTAAAAGAAATAGTTAAATAAATAGAATTGTAATGAAATGTGTTGTTACAACTGTCTGAACCAATTGCTGTGGGAACCAGAGGTAAGACCAGTAAATTACTTAAGTTTATAGGAGAGCTTTCAGAGAAGACAATGGCAACCCAGTCCAGTACTATTGGCTGGAAACTCCCATGGATGGAGGAGCCTGGTAGGCTGCGGTCCATGGGGTTGCTAAAGTCAGACACGACTGAGCGGCTTCACTTACACTTTTCACTTTCATGCATTGGAGAAGGAAATGGCAACCCACTCCAGTGTTCTTGCCTGGAGAATTTTAGGGATGGAGAGCCTGGTGGGCTGCCATCTATGGGGTCCACAGAGTCGGACACGACTGAAGCGCCTTATTAGCAGCAGCAGCAGCATAGGAGAGCTTTATTGGTGAGGAAGTATCAGTTGGGTCAAGTCTTCAAGGATAGGTGAGTGTTTGCCAGGTGAAGAATTGAATAGGTGAAATTGCTTTGCAGGCAGTGAACCCCGGGCTCTGCAAAGCATTATTGTGGGGAAAAGTTCTATAAGACAATAGAATGATAAGGAATGCAATGTGGTAGCTTTGTTTGATTTGTAATTATGAGCATATTGGCTAGGGGTTAAGACAGGTAGCATGTAAGGCCGAGCCAGAGTATGCGGGAGGATTTGACTGTTGCTTATAGGTTTTCTCTTGGTGAGGGACTACGGGTCTAAAGGAGGAGACACATGAGGCAGATGTCATTCTCCATCATCAGGTAGGTTCTAATTTTTAAGTCTGATTATCTCAGATTTCTGGATTTCAATTAGCCTCTGCTTCAGGTCATGTTCAGTGTAGGCAGTGAAGAATGGATGGATCTTTTCATTCACACTGAGTATTCTTTAGATAAGAGATTGTCAATGTGTGATTAAGAGACCATTGTATCAGAAAAATCTATGAAGTTTGCTGAAAAGGCAGATTCCTGGGTCCTGGTAGTTTGATATTGTTGGTTTGAGTTAATATCAGGAATCTAAACTTTTAACATTCTGATTCTGTTGCATGTGTAAATGTGGATACCCTTGTTCTGTAGGATAAAATACGAAAAGATATAGTTACATTGATTAATTGCTGCTCTCATATAATCAGATATTTTATTCACTTTAAGAGAAAAGAAGCTGCAAGACAATATATTGATAACATAGAATTACAAGTTTAGCTTCAAGATCTAGAAAACTAAGTATACCACGGATTAGGAGTAATTCAATGTGTGTATTATTCTTATATACATTACAGCAGGGGCTACACAGTTAAAGGCTATTCAACCTGAATTTGCTCATGGAAATGTTTGATTTGGCCTGTAAATTTCCTAAAGCTTAAATTAAACTTCTTCATTTAGACACAGAAATATTTTATACAAAGTATCATATTCACACAGTGCATTAATAAACAGCTGGAACTGGTTAGTTCCAACTGTTTTCCTTTGGGAAAGAATCCAGACTATACAGTTCAACATAGACTCCGCTAAGTCTATTCTGCCCTGGGCTCTTGCCGGGCCCATAGGACTTGCCTTGTCTCCCTGCAATGAGGCTGTTCTGCACCTAGCCAATGCATGCCTTCTAGTTCCATCCTTGCCCTTTCTCCAGTTCTCCTCTTGCTCAACCATTGCCAAATTGGGAGGTAGTTGGTCAGAGACCTTCACACTTCTATGTCTTCGCACATGCTCTCCTTAGGTCTAAAATATCCTTATAAAGTTTATATTTTTGGTCATCTTTTAAGAGTCACTGTAAGTATCATACCAGTTTTGCAGTCTTCCCTGACTCCTCCTAGGTTAGGTTAGGAATTCCACCTCTGCTCTCTAACAACTTTGCAAAACTCTCTTGCATCTCTTAGCATGTTGTACAATAATTATTGGGTTGAACATCTCCAGCAGTAGACCATCAATTTATTCAGTATTTGACATTTAAAATAAAATTTCACCTAGGCTTGATATAGAAAAGATACTTTCAGACCTACAAGCAACCAGAAGATCTAAAATAATCCAAGTGACCCAACTGCTTATCTTAGTAACAGACATTGTGGCATTATTTTAGAGGAATGCATAACAATGTTGATGTTATCAGGAATGTTTGGGCAGAGTTCTTCAAGTAGGTACAGTGTATTCTTTCTTATTTCATTACTGTTATTACACTTATGAAATAAAGCGGAATATATCACAGGAAATCTAAAAGCCTACTTACTAAAACTCTTCGATTTAGATACACTATAGCTACATCTTAGCTGAATGCAATTTATGATAATTCCGTTAAAAAAAATCCTATTCTGCTTTTAACTGTAAACTTATCTAATATTGAAGTCACATTTAACAGAATTTTGTTTATTCTCTTTTTGATAGAATAATCTATTGTCCCCTTCATAATAATTCTGGTTTCAACTATTCTCTATCACTTTCGACATTCTATTTCCTCCAAATATCAAAGGAAGTTATTTTTCCTTTTCTTGAACATACTTATTAATTTCTCCCTCTCTTTTTCTGGTCAAATGCCATCAGGTTTTAATTAATACCCTCTATAATATTTGCATGCTATGACTTTCTTTAATTTATTCTGTCTACACTCTTGCCTTATTTAATTCAAGGAAACATTTGGGGAAAGGATATAGTTTGCATAAAAAATGCTTCACAAATAAATTATTCTGCTTCCAACTGCCAAATGGGCAAACAAAAACTTGCACAGCCATTTCTGTAAAGTTAATCTGCAAACAATGAGAACATTTCTGATTAATGTGGGTTAAAGCTACACTGAAAGTCATTAATACACTTCAGTTGCACTTGCCCACTTCAAATTTTAAAAAGTGATACTGAGTTTAAGTGTTTGAAATTATGCTTTCAGGACCAGTTTTAAAAAGAATGCGTAAATCTGTCCTTGTTTGACTAATAGTCCTCTATCCAGATGGAACTGTGCACATGAGTTTTTAGAGCAATACAAGCTTGGAGGTCCAGTGATGGTGCCATGATGTTTCACAAATCAAATTTCCATCCTGTGTGAATTGTTGCCAGTGTGATAGTATTTAATTTCCTGAAAAATAACTTCAATTCCATTAAAATGAACTGGTTGAACTAATACAAAGCATATTTTTGGAAGCTGTTAGGAGACAGAGAAACCTACGGAGATGGAGAGACAGAGTTGGAGGAAAAAGTACTGGTATAAAGTAACACAGAGAGGGGAAAGTGTGGGATTAGAGGTCTCTGAGAGAGAGACAGAGAGAGAGGGCACAGCACAGGCTACCAGGATGTAATGACTTTTTTCACTTTTTTTATTCTCTATTAAATAATAGAGAGCAAATAATAATAGTCATCAAACATTATGACAATATTTTATAAACACTCATGTAATTGCTTATTATCTGTTTCATGCAGTAGAGTGTAAGTTCTAGGAGTGCAGAGACAGTTTTATTTTCAAATATATACCAAGTTCTGGTAAATCATAGATTCTCAATAAATATTTGCTCAATAAAGTAAGAAAGGCTGAGAAGTTAATATATTTCCAAGTTTTGGAAGTATATGAGCCAAGAAGATCTGAGCAACCCAAGCAGGAAAGGAATTGTGATGGCAACTTGAAGGTAAGTACAAGGAAAAATGAGACAGCAGGAAGACTACAGGTGGAACAGAGGAAAATTCTAGTGTTTTCTTACAAAATTAATATAACATTCAAAATTTCTTAAAGGATAAAATAATCTGTTTGCAGTAGATTAAAGTAGATAAAGATGTAACTGATGTTATTATGTGTATATATGAGTTTTATGGTGAAAAAGTAGAGGAAGTAGGAGAGGCATATTTTGGGTGTTTAAGCAGGTATAGTTAATGTCATCATGTTTCTGAACAAATGGGAGACTCTTCTTTTGCTTGTCATCAATTTAGTGTTTTTCTCTTCTACCAAAATAAATTTAAAACATCTCCATTCAAGGTTGAAAGGGAGTATGCTGCCGAGTGGCCTCCTCTAAGTCCTGTCAGGCAAAGGACAGGGGTGAATTCCACATCAGTTTAGATAGTAAGGGGTAAGAAGTAGGTTTTATTTGGTAAAAAGAAACAACGCAAGACAAGATCGGTGACACAAATGCACGTGTCCGCCAGTCTCGCACTACTGCACAGAGCACTACTGCAGAACCAAGGCTTCCACGGAAGAAGCTGAGGATCTCCCTCTTAAGGGCAAAAATGAGAAGGTGGCTTTATCAAGGAGGGAATAAATTGGCTGGTTTGATTGTGAGCATTAGTTATTTATAGGAATATAAATTCCATCTGGAATGCTCATGGGCTTCCCAGGTGGCGCTTGTGGAAAAGAACCTAACCTACCAATACAGGATATGTAAGAGATGCAAGTTCAATCCCTGGGTCAGAATGATCCCCTGGAGGAGAGCATGGCAGGTCACCTTGCTATTCTTGCCTGGAGAATCCCATGGACAGAGGATCCTGGCAGGTTATGGTCCAGAGGGTCACAAAGAGTTGGACACAACTGGAGTGACTGTGAATGCTTGCACACGTGGGATGCTCATGCCCACTGTCTGAAGACCCTGGAATCTATGCAACACTGCAATTCTCAGGTGAAGGAGGCCTGACACCTGGGATGCTAAGCCTGAATAAGCTCCTTTCACTGGGAGCCTACATCAGTTCCTCAGCCTGTTTATTGCCTGGGAAACCCAGGCAGAGAAGCACAAGTCATTAGTAGTCCTTTCTTTGTGCCCTTGGGCAAGTTAACTTCTCAAGGTCTCAGCTTTTTTATCTTAAAATAGGAATTGTGTGTATTTCATGGAATTCCTTGGAAATTTTATTTTAAATGAACTACTAGATGTATTTTTTTTTCTCAAAAATGTACTATAGAATCATTTATTAGTGACCACTGAAAACCATGAAATTGCATTTTCCTAATCTTCATGACTTTTTGAAATTTACACACAAACGGTAGTTCCATTCCAGGTATGAGGTAATACTGGGATTAAAGTGCAGAGTGCTTAAATATAGAAAGCTAGAATTCTGCCTGAACTTAAAAATTATTTAATATTTGTTTTAACATTGTTACATGGACCTCAATATTAGATAACAAAATGCCCAGTGGTCAACAATTTGAGACCTTATTATTTACACTGTTACTGCAAAATAATTCTGGAAGGAAAAACAAAAGGGTGATATGATTGTTTCAGTTCAGTCATTCAGCCGTGTCCGACTCTTTGCAACCCCATGAACTGCAGCATGCCAGGCAAAAGGACAATTCCTGAGTTTTCTGGTACATATTAAGAACATATTTCTTTTTTTTTTGTTTTAATAAAACTGACATGGAGAATCTCAATGTCTATGTTCTTACTGCTCAGAAATAACTCAAGCAAGACAGTCCATATACTTGGAGAGGCTGAGGACATTCTACACCAGTCTATGAGGAAGGAGGTCTTAGTGTGGTGGGCTGTAGAACCTATAGGATGCCTTCTTTGCACCAGGCACCATGATTTACCTTTTACACACATGATTGCACTGCACTGCATTTTCTCAACAGTTCCTGTTGTCTTCCTTAGTGGTTCATCTAAGGAAAAATAGATCACTGAAGAATACTGGTAGCAATCTGATGAGGAAAAGTACCTATATTTCTTTACTGAAGCAATGGATGATTCAAAAAACTTTCTGTAGACTTAAGGTCTTAAGAAGTTTCAGAGCTAAGCCCCAAAATATTATTTTAAAATAACAAAATTAGTTAAAGGATAACAGGCAAAAGTCTAAACAGAAAGGTACTTTAAATAAGAAAAATGCCAAAGATAGTGGCCGCAATCAGACTGTAGTAGAAGACAGGGTTAGGGTCTGCAAGGAGGGCCCTGGGCCAAGTTATCCCAGAACAAGGAGGGGTCAGGAATTAGAAGCTGGAGAGACACAGATCAAGATTCGAGCCCCATGTTGCTATTCTCCCACTATGTGACTTTAGGCAAGTCATTTAGGTTCTGAGCTTTTGTTTTCTATTTATAAAATTAGAATAATCAAATGCTTCTGTCGTACAGGACAGATTAATTTAGTTTATACAAATTGTACCTAACACAGCGCTAGGTACATGAACATTCAGTAAGTAGGCCTATCAATATTAAAAATTTTATTGCCTGGGCAACTTTTAAAGGGTTTCTGGTGCATAGGTTTGGAGTGAATCTAAAGTGCCTAAGATTTCTCAGTCTCCAGTTGAGAAACCGCTCTCTTGGAGTGCTGTGCCTGGGTTCATATCTTAAGGGAATAACATTAAGGGAATGACATTTATTTTTTTCATTTATAACACAGGCACTCATCAGAAGGGAGACACTCTAAAAAAAGAAAGGAGATGTGCTTCTTTTTTTTCCTTATGAAATCCTAAATCTTTTTTATTTTTATTTATTTTTTTAAAATATAAATTTATTTATTTTAATTGGAGGTTAATTACTTTACAAATCCTGTTTCTAACAAGTGCCATGTTTCCCATCTCTTATAAAGTAACACATGTACTTCAAGCTGAAGTCCTTGTTAAAGAAAATGTGATATGAACTATGACGGTGGTAGTTTAATTGCCAAGTCGTGTCCAACTCTCAAAACCCCATGGACTATAGCCTGCCAGGCTCCTCTGTCCATGGGATTCGCCAGGCAAGAGTACTGGAGTGTGTTGCCATTTTCTTCTTCAGGGATCTTCCCGACCCAAGAATAATACTCCAATCTCCTGCACTGCAGGCAGATTCTTTACTGACTGAGCTATAAGGGACTATAATGAACTATAGGCTTTAATAAATCATATGTACTATTTTAAATAATTGGTACTGATTCTTGGCATTTGTATATTAATGGGTACACAGTGCATGAGTTTATAGTAAAACACAGATCCTATCTGAATGTCCTTTGACAATAAGAAGAGTTAACTCTTCATTTCTTACTGTCTTTTCTCCTGTGTAAAGGAAAGGCTCTTTCCACTTTTGAGTGGAATGTGAAAGCTACTTTTATCTACAAAATAGGTGTATAAGTACTCTGAAGTACTATAATAAGAGGGATGGTGAAATTCTAATCATTCACTGTTACAAAATAAGAGACGTGGGTTTGATCCCTGGGTTGGGAAGATCCCCTGGAGGAAGGTATGGAAACCACTCCTATATTCTTGCCTGGAGAATCCAGGGACAGAGGAGCCTGGTGGGCTACAGTCCACAGGATTGCAAAGAATTGGGCATGACTGAAGTGACTTAGCACACACACATGCATGCTACAAAAATTAAAATATAAAAAACTTACTGGAATTTCTTTTAATCATCTTGTAAGTCTAAAAGTATAGCCAAAGTAGAACATTGCTATTGTTAGTTAACAAGTCATGTCTGAGTCTTTGCAACCCCACTGACTGCAGCATGACTTCATTTCTGAAAAGTTCTTTCCCATAGGGCATTATGCTGTTACATCATTCCAAGAACTCCTTTATATCACTTTGTGTGAGTTGTATAAATTAATGAAGATCTTGCTTTGGGGGAAACATGCTATTTAAGATACTGTATGTTAGAGCTCCAAAATTTGTAAGTTTCCTTCCATTTGGGCACTTGAAACACTCAGGTTATGCTAGAATGCCATATGCAATTGCATCTGCAAATGAGTAGCAGAGTCCCAGAGGGTTGTCTGAAAGATTCTTTGATCCATGGCTGATGTCACTGGAGGGATGTTTCAGTCTAAAACCTGAAATGTCTTCAAAGACCCAGGATCTGCAGTTTAATTAAAATGGAAGGATGGAGGTGTGTTAAGGGGAAATATTTTTTAAAGAGCATCAAGACAAGAATTTACAGACTTCAAAGACAAAGAAAGTAGACAAGATAGTGGTCCCGGAGGATGGAATAAAATATGCTAGTAAAAATGGAGCAACATTTTGTTTCTCTTTAAGATCTCTTGAAAATTACAAAACAGAAAATATTCAAAACACCCTCCATAGCTTTGGTTCTCAGATTTCTAGGTTCATCAGGATCTTTTGTCAAAATAAAGTTGCCCAAGCCAGACACTGAGTTTAATGATAAAGATTTTCAGTAGGAGAAGCTAGGTGATTGTAATTCAATCAAGGTTTAAGAATAGCTACTCCAACACATGTATACCTGAGGCAGATTCATTTTGATATTTGGCAAAACTAATACAATTTTGTAAAGTTTAAAAATAAAATAAAATTAAAAAAAAAGAATAGCTACTCCATAGTTTTTGTTACCTAATATACCAGGCAATAAGGACAGAGATCTGGCTTTTAAGGGGCCTCCCCAGTGCTTAGCGGTAAAGAACCCTCCTGCAATGCAGGAACTGCAGGAGATGTGGGTTCAATCCCTGGGTCAGGAAGATCCCCTGGTGGAGAACATGGCAGCCCATTCCAGTCTTCTTGCCTGGAGAATCCCCATGGACAGAGGAGCCTGGCGGGCTACAGTGCATAGGCTTTCAGAGAGTCAAATACTACTGAAGCAACTTACCATGCACACACTAGCCTTTAAGAGAGTAAAGCACCATTTTTTTTTTTTTTTTTTTTTTTTTTTGCTGTGATATAGTTGCTGTCCATGGAGTTCTCCAGGCAAGAACACTGGAGTGGGTAGCCATTACCTTCTCCAGGGGATATTCCCATCCCAGGGATTAAACCTGTGTCTCGTGCATTGCAGGTAGATTCTTTACCATCCAAGTGACTAGGGAAGCCCTCATAATTGATGCACAATATTATATAATATTTAGGCTTATAGCATAGCAATTCACAATTTTTAATGGTTATATTGCATTTATAGTTGTTATAAAATATTGACTATATTCCCTATGTTATACCATATATCATTGTAGCTTATTTATTTTATACATAATATTTTTTACCAATTAATCCCTTACCACTATCTTGACCCTCCTCTCTTCCTTCTCTACATTGGTAACCATTACTTTAGTCTCTAGATTTGTGAGTCTATATCTTTTTCTGTTATATTCAGAAGCTTGTTTTATTTTTTAGATTCCACATACATGTGATATCATACAGCATTTATCTTTTTATTTATGATTTATTTAACTTAGTATTATATCCTCTAAATCCATCCATGTTGTTGCAAATGGCAAAATTTCATTCATTTTTTGGCTGAATAGTCTTTCATTGTATAGACATGTGGTACCTTCTTAATCCATTCAGTTGTTGATGGATACTTAGGTTGCTTCTATGCATGTTAAGTTGCTTCAGTCATGTCCAACTCTTTGTGACCCCCTGGACTGAAGTCCACCAAAGCCCCTCTGTCCGTAGGATTTTCCAGGCAAGAACACTGGAGTGGGTTGCCACCTCCTCCAGGGGATCTTCCCAACCCAGGGATTGAACCCAAATCTCTTACATCTCTTGCATTGGCAGGAGGGTTCCCTAAAATCAGCTCTGCCTGAGTGCACAGAATCAAAACCAGTCAGGGGCCTGAATTTATCTGGGTTTGCTGTCTACACCATTAATGCCCAGTTATCCTCTGGCAGTGTAGACCTGAATCAAGAAGACTAGAAAGTCAGGATCTTGGAGGGAAAATCCCCATGATGGTGTGTGTTTTGATTTCTTCATTAATTCCCAAAGGCTAAATTTTAGAAATCATCACATTTGGTCCTGCTCATTTCCAATACTTGGAATGTTCCTCTTGCTTGTCTGTGCTCCTAATCCTGGCCAATATCTAATTGTAAATAATACTATTATGAACATTGTGGGAGCATGTATCTTTTCAAATTAGTGTTTTATTTTTTCAGATATATACACAGGAGAAGAATTGCTGGGTCATATGATGCTAAAGGTGAAACTCCAATTCTTTGGCCACCTCATGCAAAGAGTTGACTCATTGGAAAAGACTCTGATGCTGGGAGGGATTGGGGACAAGAGGGGAAGGGGACGACAGAGGATGAGATGGCTGGATGGCATCACTGACTCGATGGACATGAGTTTGGGTGAACTCTGGCAGTTGGTGATAGACAGGGAGGCCTGGTGTGCTGCAGTTCATGGGGTCACAAAGAGTCAGACATGACTGAGCGACTGAACTGAACTGAACTGACATGATAGTTCTAGGGGCTTCCCTGGTGGCTCAGTGGTAAAGAATCTGCCTACAATATAGGAGACCTGGGTTCAACCCCTGGATTGGGAAGATCCACTAGAGGAGGGCATGGCAATCCACTCTGGTACTCTTTCCTGGAGAATCCCATGGACAGAGGAGCTGGGTGGGCTACAGTCCATGGGGTCACAAAGAGTCAGACACAACTGAGTGACTAAGCAGCAGCAGCAGCAACATGATAGTTCTATTTTCAGTTTTTTTGACAAGCCTCCATACTGTTTTCTACAGTGGCTGTAGAAATTTACATTCCCATCAATAATGTACGGGGTCTCCCTTTTCTCCACATCCTTTCTGAAATTTGTTATTTGTGCTCTTTTTGATGGTAGCCATGCCAACAAGTATGAGGTGATATCTCATTGTGGTTTTAATTTCTATTTCTCTGGTCATTAATAATGTTGAGCATCTTTTCATGTGTCTATTGACCATCAGTATATCTTCTTTGGAAAAATGTCTACTCAGGCCTCCTGCCATTTTTTAATTGGGTTATTTGTTTTTTGATGTTGAGTTATATGAGATGATTGTATATGTTGGATATTAACCTCTTATCAGTCCTATCATTTGCAAATATTTCTGCCATTCAGTGGATTGCCCTTTCATTTTGCCATTGGTTTTCTCTGGGTTTTTTTTTCTCCTATCATATGGACTCATGAAAAGTGGAGGTATTATTAGAACATTAATCAGTATTGTTAGAGATACCAAGGGAACATTTCATGCAAAGATGGGCTCAATAAAGGACAGAAATGGTATGGACCTAACAGAAGCAGAAGATATTGAGAAGAGGTGGCAAGAATACACAGAAGAACTGTACAAAAAAGATCTTCATGACCCAGATAATCACGATGGTGTGATCACTCACCTACAGCCAAACATCCTGTAATGTGAAGTCAAGTGGGCCTTAGAAAGCATCACTATGAGCAAAGCTAGTGGAGGTGATGGCATTCCAGTTGAGCAATTTCAAATCCTGAAAGTCGATACTGTGAAAGTGCTGCACTCAATATGCCAGCAAATTTGGAAAACTCAGCAGTGGCCACAGGACTGGAAAAGGTCAGTTTTCATACCAAACCCAAAGAAAGGTAATGCCAAAGAATGCTCAAACTACCGCACAATTGCACTCATCTCACATGCTAGGAAAGTAATGCTCAAAATTCTCCAAGCCAGGCTTCAGCAATAAGTGAACTGTGAACTTCCAGATGTTCAAACTGGTTTTAGAAAAGGCAGAGGAACCAGAGATCAAATTGCCAACATCCGCTGGATCATCGAAAAAGCAAGAGAGTTCCAGAAAAACATCTATTTCTGCTTTATTGACTATGCCAAAGCCTTTGACTGTGTGGATCACAATAAACTGTGGGAAATTCTGAAAGAGATGGGAATACCAGACCACCTGACCTGCCTCTTGAGAAACCTGTATGCAGGTCAGGAAGCAACAGTTAGAACTGGACATGGAACAACAGACTGGTTCCAAATAGGAAAAGGAGTACGTCAAGGCTGTATATTGTCACCCTGCTTATTTAACTTATATGCAGAGTACATCATGAGATGCACTGGGCTGGAAGAAGCACAAGCTGGAATCAAGATTGCCGGGAGAAATATCAATAACCTCAGATATGCAGATGACACCACCCTTATGGCAGAAAGTGAAGAGGATCTAAAAAGCCTCTTGATGAAAGTGAAAGTGGAGAGTGAAAAAGTTGGCTTAATCTCAACATTCAGAAAACTAAGATCATGGCATTTGGTCCCATCACTTCATGGCAAATAGATGGGGAAACAGTGGAAACAGTGTCAGACTTTATTTTTCTGGGCTCCAAAATCACTGCAGATGGTGATTGCAGTCATGAAATTAAAAGACTCTTACTCCTTGGAAGGAAAGTTATGACCAACCTAGACAGCATATTAAAAAGCAGAGACATTACTTTGCCAACAAAGGTCCGTCTAGTCAAGGCTATGGTTTTTCCTGTGGTCATGTATGGATGTGAGATTGGACTATAAAGAAAGCTGAGCACTGTAGAATTGATGCTTTTGAACTGTGGTGTTGGAGAAGACTCCTGAGAGTCCCTTGGACTGCAAGGAGATCCAACCAGTCCATCCTAAAGGAGGTAAGTCCTGGGTGTTCATTGGAAGGACTGATATTGAAGCTGAAACTCCAATACTTTGGCCACCTCATGTGAAGAGTTGACTCATTGGAAAAGACCCTGATGACAGAAGAGATTGAGGGCAGGAGGAAAAGGGCACGACAGAGGATGAGATGGTTGGATGGCATCACCGACTCGATGGACATGGGTTTGGGTGGACTCTGGGAGTTGGTGATGGACAGGGAGGCCTGAAGTGCTGCAGATCATGGGGTTGCAAAGAGTTGGGCCCGACTGAGCAACTGAACTGAGCTGAACTAATCAGTATTGTTGTTGTTTTTCAGTCATTAAGTTGTGTCCGACTCTTTGCAACCCCATAGACTGCAGCATGCCTGGCTTCCCTATCCTTCACAATCTCCTGGAGTTTGCTCAGACTCATGTGCATTGAGTCAGTGATGCCATCCAACCACATCATCCTCTGTCACCCTCTTCTCCTCTTACCTTCCATTTTTCCCAGCATCAGAGTCTTTTCCAGTGAGTTGGCTCTTCATATCAGGTGGCCAAAGTATTGGAGCTTTAGCTTCAGCATCAGTCCTTCCAAAATATTCAGGGTTGATTTCCTTTAGGATTGACTGGTTTGATCTCCTTGCTATCCAAGAGACTCTGAAGAGTCTTCTCCATCACCACAATTTAGTAGTGATGTTTATTCAAGATTTGATGCTGGTTATGTGTGTATTCATTCAATAAGTGCTTTTTGAACACCCCACTAAGTATAATCCAATGTAATTCCTATTGGCAATAAAAGGATGAAGCAAACAATTGAAATTATCTTTAATTTACTCACATTCTAATTGTAGAGGCACAAAAGCAACCAAGAAAATACAATAGAGGACATGATGGTAGATAAACACAGATAGAGGATGGCAGTAGGAAGTGAGAGCCTTAATCCAATTGAAGAGAAGTTCTCAGAGAAAATTAAGCCAAATCTTGAGAAATGATCATACAGCTAAGTTAACTTGGGGTTGTCTATTGACCATATTTCAGTCAGAATTGTTCTGGCTAATAAAAGTCATGAAACAGCTGGGGTAGCCACAAGTATTTAAATAGATGTCTTTTTGGTATATTTCTGTATGTGCATAATTCTTACCAGTTAATTAGAGTAATTAAGTATATCCAGAGTAAACAGTTGTGGGAGAAGTGCAAATGATGGAAAGGAGCAGATCATGACAGTCTTGTTCAATAAAATTAGAAATTTAAATTTTATCCTATAAACAAAGAACTTCAGAAGGATTTTTAAAAAGCAAAGGAAAAAAAATCAGGTTTGCATATTTGAAAGCCCCTTCTGCCATTCTGATCAAATTATGAAGGATAATTAAAGGTGCAGTAATGCAATTGATGTGTGAGAAAATGTTTTGGTCATCTGAGGCAATGACAATGATATAGATGGAAATGGATATGAAAGATATTAAGAAGACAATAAACAGGACTTGCAGACTAAATATGAGTTGATTGTGAGTAAATAAATGCATGCAAAATTGACATTTGATATGTAGAAATACTTCACTGCCAAACGTTTTAATAAAATGCACCTTCCCCATAAACATGGGATTTGGAGAGAAAATTAAAGTGAACTTGACTCTCTTGAAATACAGAAACACTGCCCTATCTTCTGAGGTATGGGGCTGGCCAGAACGGTAGATTTTGACAGACATCCAGTTTTGTTTATTGTCTTCTTAATATTTTCTTAATCGGAAAGTAGCATGGTGTTTTAAAAATACTACATTTAGATGAATAGGGGAGAGATATATAGCTTTCCTCTTAATATTTTAAATGCTCTGATGTTAATGTGGTTAATCTGGAATCAACAATTCCAGATTATTCAACCATATTAATTGGCCAATATTAGGCAGCTAGGATGTTCTACTGAGGAGATTGACTGCAGGACTCTGTTCATAGAGTTAATATTGTAGCGTCGATGTAGGACACAGCACATCATGCTCTATGTCAGATCTTCCAGGAGTGCTTGGTGAGGTAGAGGGAGGAGTAGTTAACCTGGGACACTTCATGGTATGGATGAGACTCAAATCTGCTTTAAAAAAATGTGGGGTTTTTGCTTTCCACAGTGGCACAAAAAGACAACTGGAGGAAACATATTCGTGAAGTAAAAATCTAGATTCATTTAAAGGGATTAATAATATCTACTTTGCTGATTAATTGTAAGAAGACGAGGGAAGAAGGGGGACAAGAAGAAAGAGGAGATGGAGAAAGGAGGAAAAGGGAGGGAAAAAAGTGAGAAACAAATTATTTTTTAAAAAATTTCCTGTAATACTTCCATCCAGAGATTAGCTTCATTAACAGTTTTCTGAATAATATTCAAGTCTGTTAAAAGTACATATTGTACAATGATTGCAGTTGTTTTTGCTTTAACTTTATATTATTTTTCATTAAGTAATTATGGGACTAATAAACAGGTCTGAGAATTAGGTGAGAATGCTAAACTTAGCTATGTTTGCACTTGTCTATCCAGCTTTTTACATTTAGTATTTTAGTGTAATTATGTTTATTGTTTTAGAACAATAATAAACAGGATGGCAAATAACATAATTCTGCTATGATAAAATAGGAGCATTAATATTTTGGTATTTTTTTTGTATCTCTACCTATATATTTCTTTAATATATATTTCGACCTGGTGACTCAGTGGTAGAGAATCCACCTGCCAAGCAGCAGACATGGGTTCAATCCCTGTGTCAGGAAGATCCCCTGGAGAAGGAAATGGCAACCCATTCCAGTTTTATTGCCTGGGAAATCCCATGGACAGAGGTGCCTGGTGGGCTTCAGTCCATGTGGTTGCAGAAGAGTAGGACACAATTTAGCAACTAAACAACAACAAAATATAGACAATTTAATATTCTTCTTTTCCTACTTAAATATAACTTTATCCCAAGCTTTTTAAATATGTATTTGAAAACTTATTCAAAATGACTGCATGTTTTTTTATCATGAGTCATATTTTTAAAAATATTGTTAAACATTCTGGTTACACATAAATACATACATTTGTGTATATGTTGTTGTTCAGTCACTCAGTTGTGTCTGACTCTTTGTGACCCTATGGACTGCCACAAGCCAGGCTTCCCTGTTCTTTGCAATCTCCTGGAGTTTGCTCAAACTCATCCAGTTGTAGAATTTGCTCAAAATCATGTCAGTGATGCCATCCAGCCATCTCATCCTTTGTCAGTCTGCCTCTTGTTAATCTTTCCCAGAATCAGGGTTTTTTCCAATGAGCAGCTCTTTGCATCAGGTGGCCAAAGTATTGGAGCTTTTGCAACAGCATCAGTTCTTCCAATGAATATTCAGGGTTAATTTCCTTTAGGACTGACTGGTTTGATCTCCTTGCAGTCCAAGGGACTCTCAACAGTCTTCTCTAGCACCACTTTGAAAGCATCAGTTCTTCAGCATTCTATCTTCTTTATGGTCCAACTCTCACATCCATACATGACTACTGGAAAAACCATAGCTTTGACTATACGGACCTTTGGTGGCAAAGTGATGTCTCTGCTTTTTGATATGCTGTCTATGTTTGTCATAGCTTTCCTTCCAAGGAGCAAGCATCTTTTAATTTTGTGGCTGCAGTCACTGTCTGCAGTTATTTTGGAGCCCAAGAATATGAAATCTACCACTGTTTCCATTTTTTCTCCATCTTTTTTTCATGAATTGATGGGACCAGATGCCATGGTCTTAGTTTTTTGAATGTTGAGTTGGAAGCCAGCTTTTTTGCTCCCCTCTTTCTCCCTCACTAAGAGGCTCTTTAGTTCCTCTTCACTTTTTGTATGTATGTGTATGTGTATTTCCTTAGTACACCCTGGCAGTATGGTAATAAGGAATAGGTTTTATTTTACTGGTTCATACTTTGCATGCTAGTGCAGAGTCCAACTTTCCCTTTGTCCCCTCATCATATCTGTAGGCTCCTGGTTATCTATTTCAGGTGTGCTTATCACTGAGGCTGGGCTTCCCTGATAGCTCAGTTGGTAAATAAATAAATACTATTACAAAAAAAGAGAGAGAGAGAGAGAATCTACCTGCAGTGCAGGAGACCCCAGTTCAATTCCTGGGTTGGGAATATCTGATGGAGAAGGGATAGGCTACCCACTCCAGTATTTTGGGCTTCCCTTATGGCTCAGCTGGTAAAGAATCCACCTGCAATGTGAGAGACCTGGGTTCGATCCCTGGGTTGGGAAGATCCCCTGGAGAAGGAAAAGGCTACCCACTCCAGTATTCTGGCCTGGAGAATTCCATGGACTGTCTAGTCCATGGGGTTGCAAAGAGTCGGACATGACTGAGCAACTTTCACTTATTGCTGAGGCTAGCCTGCTGTCACATGGCATCTTTTTGTTCCTTGTTTCCTTGCCTGCCTGGACTCCAGCGGTCCTGCCTCTGTCCCCTAGCTGGGCTAATTTGTGATCTCACTCTCCAGTACTGACAGGTGAACTATTTCCCCTCTGGTGCCGTATGAATGCTGGGTACCACCTCATATTTTGTCTATTTCTTCTGACTATGAGCCCACTTCCACAATGTGCCACCTCTCCTGAGGGGCAGTATCATCACTGTTTCAAGCCTTCTGCACTGCTGGTCTTTTCCTGGGGGTTTCTACCACTATGGTGAGGTCAGGGTGACAAAACAGCTTTGGGTATTCTGAAGCAAAAACAAAATAAAAAGCAATCCTGAACAAGCAAACAAAAAGTAGGAGAGAAAGCTCTCCTTTCAGAAGCAAAAGCTTTTATAAAAGTATTTATACATTTTCAGATCCATAAAGAAGTGTAACGTGTGCCCTAATCATTAATAGCAATTTTTATAAACTAGCTTTTTCAGCTTTTATCTATTGCCCTCTCATGATTTTAGATTTACTTACAATAGGAACTGGGCTAGAAAAACATTTAGAATAGGAAATATGTTATATTTTAAATCTTTCAGACTATTCAATGACTGTGGTTTTATTAAGTCAACCTCCTTGTGCCTTTTATAATAAAAAAATTCTTTATATTGCTTCTTTGGGCATATTCTTTCAAGAAAGAATGATGTTTACGTTTAAACTGGTACTTCTGCTTACTTTTTTCTCTACTACATTCTTAAAATTCTTTTAAAAGATCCTGCTAATATCTAATAATCTGTTCTGGATGTGGCTTGGGATGAAAATATTTTTAATAGAGTCACCCCATCTCTTCCCCTTGGGCAGGCTGTTTAGAGATGAAGATTTGCCAACCATTTCAAAAATGTGAATGAGATTCCCAGTCTAGACTTATGTAAGTGAATTTCGGCAATAGTCATTATTTTCTGGCTTTGTCTTGGGAATCTCAATCTCTACCTAGGCCTTTTCCATCCTTGGGTTTCCCCTTAGGTTTGCTTGCCATTTTCTCAGGCAGGATGACCCATTTGTGGAAGGCTATTTCATGCCCAGTGTGGTGTAGGAACTGATGCAGAATCCTGTCTCAAAGACAAGAGAGCTGGATTTGGCAAGCCTCATAACCCTCTTCTCTTTCCTTGCAGACTTTCTCTAGATTCTGCTTCAGACTCTGTTGGTAGTCAACCAATTATCAGAAATCTGAAAGATCCACCTCTGTGAACCATGAAATACTCTTCATGCTTCTGTATAGGTTGTCATGGTACCTGCTATTGGCCCCTTTCTCTGCTCTCGTTATTTCCCTAGTGTGCTTTTCTAATACATCAGCAAAGGAAAAGAAGCTGTGCTCGTAAGCATCTGATTTCTGAATCCATGTGGGTCAAACATAAAAGTCAGAAAAGGGTGTAGTCAACAAGAACGAAAGACAATCAATAAACATATGAAAAGATGTTTGACATTTGCATATAAAAGTAAATGTAATACATTAAAATGATTATAGAATCTCATTTTTTATGTATCATGTTGACAAAATTACAAGGTTGATAACATCTTGAGGTGATGAGGACCAACTTATGCAGAAGCATGTACCGAAGCTGAGAGAATAGATGTGGACCTCATTAATACCAACCTGGCAATACACATATAAATTAAAACTGCTCGTACCTTTTGTTCCAGAAATTACACAACTAAAATTCACCTCTTAGATAGCCTCAATCAATTGTCCCAAGATATACATATATATATATGAATATTAATTTAATGTTGTGATTTAGAAAAATAATCAATAGCCCAAAACAAAGAAATGAAAAGACATCAAAAAGATCTGGATACAACCAGAACTTCAATCAATGGAAAAATGAAAAACATGTTATTGAAAATAATAAGGTATATACTGAAAAGGAAAGATTTCTAATATACATTAGAGGGAAAAAGTAATATAAAGAACACAATATATATGGAATTCTGGTCTATGGAAATAAAAATGAACCTATCCATGTGGTATTAAATTTTTTTCTAGAAGATAAAAGTTAATACTAATGGTCATTACCTTTGAGAAGATCAATCAGTTGAAGAAGAGCAGCTTAGATTGATGCTGAGATAGACAAACTCTCATGGTAAAAGCCAGTTCAAAACCTCATGTACCTACTATATATCCACCTGTGATATGTTTGCAGTGGCTGCCATTAGACTGTTCTCAGCAATTACCCCAGACTCTGCCTTTCTCTCTGATGCACAACATCACTCTCAAGTTTCTACTTCCTTTCTCCTCGTGGCTTTTGAAATTGTGGTATGATAAGGACTTGATATTCCTTGCAACTAATTTTCAGCTTTGGGAAGATGCTCCTCTTTGATATGATCTCTCAAAACTTGTTCTCTGGCATCAGGTTTTAGTTAGCCCTTATAATGTCCTCCTTTGCTTCATGAGCAAAAGGGGTCAGGTAAATGTATTGCAATTACAGTTATCTTGAAGATATTCCCAACATACCTGATATTGAAGTACAAAGAGCTATTAGGTGGTAAAATATCAAGGCCAATATTCTCATTACTACTATCCAGAAATACATACTGACAATGTGACCTAAGGGAAACAACAATGAAAGGAAGCCCATTCTAGTTCACTTGTAAATTTTGCTTTACAAGTAAGCTTAAACAATCTTTATTATTGTTAAGTAATGAGTTATTGCTTCCCTGGTGGCTCAGATGGTAGAGCGTCTGCCTGCAATGTGCAAGACCCGGGTTCAATCCCTGAGTTGGGAAGATCACCTGGAGAAGGAAATGACAACCCACTCCAGTACCCTTGCCTGGAAAATCCCATGGGCAGAGGAGCCTGGTAGGCTACAGTCCATGGGGTCTGCTACAGTCCAAAGAGTCTGACACAACAGAGCACCTTCAATTTCCTTTCCTTTTTCCTTTTCCAATGAGTTATTGCTGAGGATGTGAAAAACGAAATGAGAAGGACTCTGCCAAGAAAGACTCAAATCAAACATATGATTCCCCCCACTATTTAATTCTCTTATTTCTGTACTAGTTTCAGACTCAGGCATTTCATGAAACTCGGGACAAATCCCAAGGATAAAATTCAATATGTTGTGCCTGACTTGAAAAACTAAATTATAGAAAAAGTTCTTCTCAGAACTTAAGTTCCTTAAGTGTGAGTGATGCAAAAGCATACTAAAATAAAGTCTGGATGTATTATTATTGAAATTACCAATTTTATCATTTAGATATGAATTTTCATTTTTTATTAATTTAAGGGACAATTCTGGCTTTATATATGTGTTCATATATAAATAAATGTAAAAAAAAAAAAGACTGGGAGCTCACTGTGGCTCAGATCATGAACTCCTTATTGCCAAATTCAGACTGAAATTGAAGAAATTGGGGAAAACCACTAGACCATGCAGGTATAACCTAAATCAAATGCCTCAGGACTATACAGTGGAAGTGAGAAATAGATTTAAGGGACTAGATCTAATAGACAGAGTGCCTGATGAACTATGGACAGAGGTTCATGACCTTGTACAGGAGACAGGGATCAAGATCATCCCCAAGAAAAAGAAATTCAAAAAAGCAAAATGATTGTCTGAGGAGGCCTTACAAATAGCTGTTAACAGAAGGGCAGCAAAAAGCAAAGGAGATAAGGAAAGATATACAATTTGAATGCAGAGTTCCAAAGAATAGCAAGGAGAGATAAGAAAGCCTTCCTCAGTGATCAATGCAAAGAAATAAAGGACAACAACAGAATGGGAAAGACTCGAGATCTCTTCAAGAAAATTAGAGATACCAAGGGAACATTTCATGCAAAGATGGGCTCAATAAAGGACAGAAATGGTATGGACCTAACAGAAGCAGAAGATATTGAGAAGAGGTGGCAAGAATACACAGAAGAACTGTACAAAAAAGATCTTCACCACCCAGATAATCATGATGGTGTGATCACTCACCTAGAGCCAGACATCCTGGAATGTGAAGTCAAGTGGGCCTTAGAAAGCATCGCTATGAGCAAAGCTAGTGGAGGTGATGGAATTCCAGTTGAGCTATTTCAAATCCTGAAAGATGATGTTGTGAAAGTGCTGCACTCAATATGCCAGCAAATTTGGAAAACTCAGCAGTGACCACAGGATTGGAAAAGGTCAGTTTTCATACCAATCCCAAAGAAAGGCAATGCAAAGAATGCTCAAACTACCGCACAATTGCACTCATCTCACATGCTAGGAAAGTAATGCTCAAAATTCTCCAAGCCAGGCTTCAGCAATACATGAACCGTGAACTTCCAGATGTTCAAGCTGGTTTTAAAAAAGGCAGAGGAACCAGAGATCAAATTGCCAGCATCCGCTGGATCATCGAAAAAGCAAGAGAGTTCCAGAAAAACATCTATTTCTGCTTTATTGACTATGCCAAAGCCTTTGACTGTGTGGATCACAATTAACTGTGGGAAATTCTGAAAGAGATGGGAATACCAGACCACCTAACCTGCGTCTTGAGAAACCTGTATGCAGGTCAGGAAGCAACAGTTAGAACTGGACATGGAACAACAGACTGGTTCCAAATAGGAAAAGGAGTACATCAAACTGTGTATTGTCACCTGCTTATTTAACTTATATTAAGAGTACATCATGAGAAATGTTGGGCTGGAGGAAGCACAAGCTGGAATCAAGATTGCTGAGAGAAATATCAACAACCTCAATATGCAGATGACACCACCCTTATGGCAGAAAGTGAAGAAGAACTAAAGAGCCTCTTGATGAAAGTGAAAGAGGAGAGTGAAAAAGTTGGCTTAAAGCTCAACATTCAGAAAACTAAGATCGTGGCATCCGGTCGCATCACTTCATGGCAAATAGATGGGGAAACAGTGGAAACAGTGTCAGACTTTATTTTTCTGGGCTCCAAAAGAACTGCAGATGGTGAGTGCGGCCAAGAAATTAAAAGATGCTTGCTCCTTGGAAGGAAAGTTATGACCAGCCTAGACAGCATATTGAAAAACAAAGACATTACTTTGCCAACAAAGTTTCATCTAGTCAAGGCTATGGTTTTTTCAGTGGTCATGTATGAATGTGAGAGCTGGACTATAAAGAAAGCTGAGCACCAAAGAATTGATGCTTTTGAACTGTGGTGTTGGAGAAGACTCCTGAGAGTCCCTTGGACTGCAAGGAGATCCAACCAGTCCATCCCAAAAGGAGATCAGTCCTGGATGTTCATTGGTAGGACTGATGTTGAAGCTGAAACTCCAGTACTTTGGCCACCTGATGCAAAGAGCTGACTCATTGAAAAGACCTGATGCTGGGAAAGATTGAGGGCAGGAGGAGAAGGGGACAACAGAGGATGAGATAGTTGGATAGCATCACCAACTCGATGGACATGGATTTGGGTGGACTCCAGGAGTTGGTGATGGACAGGGAGGCCTGGTTTGCTGCAGTTCATGGGGTCGCAACAAGTCAGACATGACTGAGCGACTCAACTGAACTGAAAGTAGGAATGGTGGCCTCTTCTATTTTTTCTTATGGAGTACATTTTAAGACTCTTATAAAGCCATTAAAATGTATATTCTTTTTCTTTAAAACCGAAGGTGAATCCTTATCATATTCAGATACTTTATACCTCTTGATAGTGCTCCACCATTCTTGACAGTTTCATTGTTTTCCTTTTCCGGTATTTTCCTCTTTGAGTTTCAGGTTGGAAAATCTCTATTGACCTAACTTCAAATTCACTGATTCTTTCCTCATCTATGTTGAGTCTAATGATGAGCCTATAGGAGGCATTCTTTATTTCTGGTACTTTTTAATTTTTTTCTTGTAATTTCCTTTTCTTTGTTGGCATTACCCATTTTCATCTTCATATGTGACTTCAAACACTTTTACATAGTAGACAAACTTTAACAAACGTTTGTCCCTTTTTGCTCCACATTGCACACTATAGGCACATCAAATTACTTCATGTATTGATAATTTTATAAAATCATGTTTCAATACTTTAATTCCATGTTTAGTGAAATTCTTTCCTTTCAATACTATGTTCAAATATTACTATGTGAAGCCTTCCGAATGTGACTCCATTACTCTTGGCACAATTAATTGTAGCCCCTTCCTATGTTTTTTTCAGAATATTTTTTCTATATAACTTTATATACGTATTATACATGTTGTTAGTATATTACATTATATTCAGTTCAGTTCAGTTCAGTCACTCAGTTGTGTCTGACTCTTTGCGACCCCATGAATTGCAGCATTATATTATACCTATTATATTATTATTACATCTATTGCTGGATATCTATGTACTTTATAAGACTATAACATTCTCAACAACAAGGAAGGCTTTTTACCTATATTTATAATTCCTGACACATAGTAAGTATTCAGTATTCAACTACTTATATTCTGTCTTATTCTTAAAAGCACAGGAGAAGTTTGAAACAGAGCACAAGCAAAAAAGGGACAAATTATTAATGGAAATATAGAATCCAGATAAGTGGAAATGCATGTAAAATGTTAAACCCTTTCCAATAAATGTCCAAATATTCAGACTATTTAAAGATACAACTGAGTTTTAATCTGTCTCTGAGCTTTCTAGAAGGTAAATAAGTAAAATGAGATATGTGATATATTAGGAAGCAAATTGCTACAACAATGAGAGGTAACCACCCACAACTTCTCAGTGGTCCACACCATTTATTTATCATGCATCTCCAGGTCAACTTGAATAATTCTGTAGATCTCAGCTACATTGAGATCTGTGGGTTAGCTGGGTATTGGCTGATCTAGGCTGTAGTGATAAGTATTCTGTTTCAAGCTGTGGGTATGCGAGTCTGCTCTGGTGTCTCTCAAATTTCTTGGATCAGTGGACTAGCCAGATCATGTTCTCAGGGAGACATAGGGATCAAAATGACAGGACCAATATTGCAGGTACCTTCCAAGCCTTTGGCTCTGTCGTGTTCACTAATATTTTATTGCCCAAACTAAGTCAGATCCAATGTCAAGCAGCATGAAAAGTACCCTGTTTCCAAGGAGGCACTGAAGATTTATGGATCATAATCTAATCATACATCAAAACTACGGAATATATTTTCAAAGAATATTGTTTCATAAGGGGAAGCAAAACTTGACATACTAGTCTAGTACACCAATAAATATTTCTCAAATGCTATTTTATGTAGGAAGTCCTTAGTGATACATTGGCCATATCACTGATAATATTTTCTAAGTCTATCTGGTTTTAAATTTGCATCACTATTTCCTTAGCTTCATTTAATACAAATAGGTGCTTATGTTATGGTTATTGTTTCACATGCATTATTTAATAATACCTCTATAATGATGTCAGAAATGAAAGGCAATATCTTTATTTCCATTTTATAGATGAGGGATATTAAGGGATATTAAGTAATATTTCCAGTATGAAAGATTTAATAAGTGACATAATTTAGATATCACAAAGCCCTAGTTCATTCTATTATGTCATGTCATTTTTTCAAGGACTGGAACTGCTTTAATTCTGAAATTGATGGAATAAACAGGAACCACATTCACACAAAAGGCTAATATTTGTGTGTATGCTTAGTTGATCAGTCGTGTCCAGCTCTTTGCAACTTCATGGACTATAGATCGTCAGACACCTCTGTCCATGGAATTTTCCAAACCCACCCAGTAGAGTGGGTTGCTGTTTCCTACTCTAGGGGATCTTTGTGATCCAGGAATTAAATCCACATCTCCTGTATATCCTGATTCTCCTACATTGGCAGGCATATTCTTACCACTGAGCCACTTGAGAAGCCCAAATATTTGTGTGCTACATTAAAAGAGTTCGCCACCGCCTACTGTTTTTTCTAGCCTCACCAGAATTCACAACGATATTTACATTCATTTACTTTTACATATGGATGTCCATTTGTTCCAGCATAAGTTGTTGAAAAGACTATCCTTTTTCCATTGAATTATCTTTTATCCTTTGTCAAAAAATTCAGTTGGCTATGTTTGTGTGGGTCTACTTCTGGCTCTCTGTTCTGTTTTAATGATCTGTTTGTCTATTCTTTTACCAAAATCATATTATTTTGATTATTGTAGCTTTGTAGGAAGTCTTGAAGTCATGTAATGTCAGTCTTTCCACTTTGTTCTTCTTCAGAATCACTTTCTAGTGGTTTTTCACATACAGATCCTGAACATGTTTTATTAAATTTGCTCTAAATACTTCCTTTTCATGCCATTATAAATGGTAGTATATAATAGATTTAATTTTGCAGAGCATTTTGAGGTTCTCAGCAAAATCGAGTGGAGGATACAGAGATTTCCCATATACCCTCCTGCCCTAAAATATATACCCCCTCCCTCAGTATCAACATATCTCACCAGAGTACATGTGTTACACTGAAGAAGCTACATTGTCACATCATTATCACCCAGAGTCTATAGTTTATACTGGGATTCACCCTTGGTATGGTACATCTGTAGGTTTAGACACATATATAAGGATATGTATACCCCATTATGGTTTCCCAGGTGGCTCAGTGTTAAAGAGTTGGCCTGGCAAGCAGGCGACATGGGTTCAATCTCTGCATCAGGAAGATCCCCTGGAGAAGGAAATGGCAATATTCTGGTCTGGGAAATCCCATGGACAGAGGAGCCTGGCAGGCTACAGTACTTGGGGTCGCAAAGAGTCAGACACAATTGAGCAACTAAAAAGCAGCAACAGCAGCATACCCCCTTATACTACTAATATCATATAGAGTAGTTCCACTGCCCTAGAAATTCTCTGTGCTCTGCCTATTTGTCTCCTAGCAACCACTGTTCTTTTATCGTCTTTTTGCAACTTCATGGACTTTACCTTTTCCATAATGTCATATAGTAGGAATCATACCGTATGTAGCCTTTCCAGATTGGCTTCTTTCACTTAGTAATATGCATTTAAGTTTCCTCCATGTCTTTTCATGGTTCATTTCTTTTTAGTGCTGAATAATATTTTATTGTCTGAATGTACCACAGTTTATTTACCTATTGAAGGACATCTGGTTGCTTCCAAGTTTTAGCAATTATGAATAAGCTTATATAAACATCTATATGCGGGAGGTTTTTGTTTAGACATAGGTGTTCAACTTCTCTTAAATATCAGGGAACATGATTGTGGGATCAATTGTAAAAGCAATGTTCAGTTTTGTAAGAAACTGCCGATCTGTCTTCTAAAGTGACTATTTTTCATTTCCACTAACAATGAGTAAGAGCTCCTGTTGCTCTACATCCTCTCTAGCATTCGGTATAACCAGTGTTCTGGGTTTTGGCCATTGTGTTGTGCTTATAATTTCAAATTCCAATTTTCCATGATTGGTGAATAGGAAAGCAATGGACTTCTGTGTATTAACTTTGTATTTTTAACCTGGCTATAAATGTTTTTAGGATTTTTGTTGTTACTGATTCTTTGAGATTTTCTACATAGATATGCCATTTGCCAAAATCAACACCAGCTCCAGAATAACCAGTTTTATTCTTAAAACCCAAATCGTATACTTTGAATTTCCTTTTTTTAATTTCTGCTAGGACTTTCTGTTATGGTTTTGAAAAGGAGAAGTGAAAGAAACATTACTGTGTCTTTGCATGGTCTTTCCTGTGTGCAGACACACCCCTGATATCTCTTCTGTGTGTCCTAGTTTTCCCTTCTTATAAGGACACAAGTCAGATTGAATTAGGGCCAATTACTCTGACTTCATTTAACCATTACTATCTTTTTAATCATCCTGTTTTCAAATACAGTCACATTATGAGATACTGAGGGGTTAGGGCTTCAACATATCAATTTTGAGGGACATAATTCAGCCCATAAAAAAACTGTATAAACAGAGCAGCCTCAAGTAAACCAAGTTTCTACTAAGAAGGACATAGCTGCTATTGCCTTTCTTCTTCTCCTTTTTTTTTTTTTTATTGAATGCAGATGTGACAGATGGAGTTAGAGCAGCCATCATGTGATCCTGAAATAAAGACTAAGTCAAGTATATGTCAAAATGTACATTGTGGACTCTAAAACTAATACTAGTAGCCATGTAGCTCCAGACTCCTTATTATGTAAAAATTAAAAACCCAATTAAAACCCTAAATAATTTAAGGCTTTTATTATTTCCTGCCAGATATAATTATACCTAAATATACTTTCTATGTTAGAGATTTCATAAATTTTGATGATGAAATTTTGATTATTAGCACAAATTAAGATAATGTATCAGTTTCAATCAGGGTCCTAGCAGGAAAACTGAATTCATCCTAAGTATTCCTGATGAAGATACTTTAATGAAAAAGTTATATATACTGGATAAGACTAAGAAAATGAGCAGTGAAGAAATACACAGCAGTCTCTGTCTTCTTGCCTTCAGAATGCCTGCCTCTGCTGCTAGTGTCCAAATTCAACTGGATGACCTTTGGCAAGGGAGTCTGTTGGATAAAGTCCATATTTGTCAGCATCCTAGGGAAAGTGAGGTGCAGAGAAAGGCAGAAAATAAATCTTGGAGAGGTATAAGGAAATGAAAAATCATCATCACAGATTTTTAGAAAACGTTAGCCTGACTTTAACTATTTTTCATTTCAGTTACTGTTTGACATAATACCATCAGTAGCTCTTCTCTAATATCAGATAACCACATTTTAACTAGAATACACAAACCTATGAATTAAATTCAACCACTTTCTAGAAAAAGAGATTTGACTAAAAGTATATGAGTGAAATCTCTGTGATAATGCGAATTGAAAAACTGAAGCTTATAATCAGTTATAATTCATCAGAAAAATTAAAAAAAAATAATCAATATCTGTAGCCTAAGTTATACCTTGGTTTTAATCCAATGAAGATGAAAAAGTGCTACTTAAAAGCAATTGGAAGATCTGGGAAGGTCTTAGTTTCTTTATCTATAAAATGAAAGGAAGCAATCCCATAAATTATATTATGGGTGCCTAAGAAAGCTGAGTGCTGAAGAATTGATGCTTTTGAACTGTGGTGTTGGAGAAGACTCTTGTGACTCTCTTGGACTGCAAGGAGATCCAACCAGTCCATCCTAAAGGAGATCAGTCCTGGGTGTTCATTGGAAGGTCTGATGCTGAGGCTGAAACTCCAATACTTTGTCCACCTCATGGGAAGAGTTGACTCATTGGAAAAGACTCTGATGCTGGGAGGGATTGGGGGCAGGAGGAGAAGGGGACGACAGAGGATGAGATGGCTGGACAGCATCACTGACTCGATGGACGTGAGTCTGAGTGAACTCCGGGAGATGGTGATGGACAGGGAGGCCTGACGTGATGTGATTCATGGGGTCGCAAAGAGTCGGACACGACTGAGTGACTGAACTGAACTGAACTGAAGAATAAGACACAATATCAGTTATCAAATACATAGACTAAAGTTTGATAAATATTTTTTATAATTTACATGGTTAATTAAGTTATAGGAAAGCCTATATGTTAATGCTAACCCAAATTTATTAAATACCTCTGATGTATAAGATGAGTTAGTTTTTTCTTCCTTCTTTCATTTCTTCTTGCCTACCTGCCTGTTCTCCTGCTTTCCTCCTTTCTTTGCTGCTTTTAACAAATGTTTCTTGTTTTTTTGTTTTTGTTTTTTTTTTATAGTTATTGAGAATATAAAGAGCTATGGTATTACTAGGAGAAGTAGATAACCTAACCTGGGGTCAGAATACAGAACCCATTCTGAAATTTGAAGATTATACAGAAGCTGGCTGTGGGAAGAAGTTGGGGAGGTATATAGACCATGTACAAGGATACTGAAGGCAGAGCACACAATGAATTTTATACTGCATTTTCTAAACATGCCAGGAGAATATAGGGTGAAGAGTGGAAGCAATCAAGGGTGGAAGAATGTTGGTTTCAGAGGGATACATATGACTTGCTGAAGAGTGTGATTTTAAACGTATTAGAGTTGCTCACTGAAACTAAGAAAAACTTAAAAGTGAGATTTGGTGCTATTAATAATTACCTTGGGGTAAAAGTTATAAACTGAAAATGGGCAAACCTGATTTATGGTTATTCTAAATATTAGAGATACATTCAAGGGTTTTAAGGACAGATGTGGAGAAGGCAATGGCACCCACTCCAGTACTCTTGCCTGGAAAATCCCACGGATGGAGGGGCCTGGTGGGCTGCAGTCCATGTGGTTGTGAAGAGTCGGACACGACTGAACAACTTCACTTTCACTTTTCAGTTTCATGCATTGGAGAAGGAAATGGCAACCCACTCCAGTGTTCTTGCCTGGAGAATCCCAGGGGCGGGGGAGCCTGGTGGGCTACCATCTACGGGGTCGTACAGAGTCGGACACGACTGAAGCGACTTAGCAGCAGCAGCAGCAGCAGTGGTATGATTAAAATTCCCCTTGAGGTAAAACAAGTTTGGACGCTATTTAAAAAGTTAATGAGACAGATTCTGAGATCTTGGGCCAAACCAGCAGTAGACGGGTTGAATAGGAGTTATTTGAAAAATATAAAACAAGGAGTATTAACAGGAATAGACATGAAAGATTAAGGAGTCTAAATATTTCCTATGTCACTTCAGCAAGATAGCTGTCTCATATTCCTTATCGATAGTAATAACTGTTTTATATCCATATCTGCTACAAATAGATTTTTAAATAAGTCAGATATTTTTCTTGCTTATAATTCCTACAGGATTTTCAATTGCATTTAGAATAAAATCCAAACTCTGTATGGCCCAAAGTTCCTGTGGGATCTAGTGATTTCCTGTCTCAGCTAAGCTCAGTATCTGCTCCACTGAGGCAGGAAAGTTGTCTGTTTGTTGTTTATTACCTGTGCTTAGAGCATGGCACATGGTAGGTGATTAATGAATATTTATTGAACATATAGACTGACATGTGGAGTCTCCACACAGAGTCTTCTTTGGCTCGGTTTTGATTGGAAGAAGATTCAGATCAGATCAGTAGTTCAGTCGTGTCCAACTCTTTGCAACCCCATGAATCGCAGCACGCCAGGCCTCCCTGTCCATCACCAACTCCCAGATTCACTCAGACTCACGTCCATCGAGTCAGTGATGTCATCCAGCCATCTCATCCTCTGTCATCCCCTTCTCCTCCTGCCCCCAATCCTTCCCAGCATCAGAGTCTTTTCCAATGAGTCAACTCTTCGCATGAGGTGGCCAAAGTACTGGGGTTTCAGCTTTAGCATCATTCCTTCCAAAGAAATCCCAGGGCTGATCTCCTTCAGAATGGACTGGTTGGATCTCTTTGCAGTCCATGGGACTCTCAAGAGTCTTCCCCAACACCACAGTTCAAAAGCATCAATTCTTTAGCGCTCAGTCTTCTTCACAGTCCAACTCTCACATCCATACATGACCACAGGAAAAACCATAGCCTTGACTAGACGAACCTTTGTTGGCAAAGTAATGTCTCTGCTTTTGAATATGCTATCTAGGGTGGTCATAACTTTCCTTCCAAGGAGTAAGCGTCTTTTAATTTCATGGCTGCAGTCACCATCTGCAGTGATTTTGGAGCCCAGAAAAAGAAAGTCTGACACTGTTTCCACTGTTTCCCCATCTATTTGCCATGAAGTGATGCGACCGGATGCCACGATCTTCGTTTTCTGAATGTTGAGCTTTAAGCCAACTTTTTCACTCTCCTCTTTCACTTTCATCAAGAGGCTTTTTAGATCCTCTTCACTTTCTGCCATAAGGGTGGTGTCATCTGCATATCTGAGGTTATTGATATTTCTCCCGGCAATCTTGATTCCAGCTTGTGTTTCTTCCAGTCCAGCGTTTCTCATGATGTACTCTGCATATAAGTTAAATAAGCAGAGTGACAATATACAGCCTTGACGTACTCCTTTTCCTATTTGGAACCAGTCTGTTGTTCCATGTCCAGTTCTAACTGTTGCTTCCTGACCTGCATGCAAATTTCTCAAGAGGCAGATCAGGTGGTCTGGTATTCCCATCTCTTTCAGAATTTTCCACAGTTTACTGTGATCCACAATGTCAAATGCTTTGGCATAGTCAATAAAGCAGAAATAGATGTTTTTCTAGAACTCTCTTGCTTTTTCCATGATCCAGCAGATGTTGGCAATTTGATCTCTGGTTCCTCTGCCTTTTCTAAAACCAGCTTGAACATCAGGAAGTTCACGGTTCACATATTGCTGAAGCCTGGCTTGGAGAATTTTGAGTGTGTGAGATGAGTGCAATTGTGCAGTAGTTTGAACATTCTTTGGCATTGCCTTTCTTTGGGATTGGAATGAAAACTGACCTTTTCCAGTCCTGTGGCCCCTGCTGAGTTTTCCAAATTTGCTGGCATATTAAGTGCAGCACTTTCACAGCATCATGTTTCAGGATTTGGAATAGCTCAACTGAAATTCCATCACCTCCACTAGCTTTGTTCATAGTGATGCTTTCTAAGGCCCACTTGACTTCACATTCCAGGATGTCTGGCTCTAGGTGAGTGATCACACCATCGTGATTATCTGGGTCGTGAAGATCTTTTTTGTACAGTTCTTCTATGTATTCTTGCTATCTCTTCTTAATATCTTCTGCTTCTGTGAGGTCCATACCATTTCTGTCCTTTATCGAGCCCATCTTTGCATGAAATGTTCCTTTGGTATCTCTGATTTTCTTGAAGAGATCTCTAATCTTTCCCTTTCTGTTGTTTTCCTCTATTTCTTTGCATTGATTGCTGAAGAAGGCTTTCTTATCTCTTCTTGCTATTCTTTGGAACTCTGCATTCAGATGTTTATATCTTTCCATTTCTCCTTTGCTTTTCACTTCTCTTCTTTTCACAGCTATTTGTAAGGCCTCCCCAGACAGCCATTTTGCTTTTTTGCATTTCTTTTCCACGGGGATGGTCTTGATCCCTGTCTCCTGTACAAGGTCACGAACCTCCGTCCATAGTTCATCAGGCACTCTGTCTATCAGATCTAGGCCCTTAAATCTATTTCTCCCTTCCACTGTATAATCATAAGGGATTTGATTTAGGTCATACCTGAATGGTCCAGTGGTTTTCCCTACTTTCTTCAATTTAAGTCTGAATTTGGCAATAAGGAGTTCATGGTCTGAGCCACAGTCAGCTTCTGGTCTTGTTTTTGCTAACTGTATAGAGCTTCTCCATCTTTGGCTGCAAAGAATATAATCAATCTGATTTTGGTGCTGATGTCCATGTGTAGAGTCTTCTCTTGGGTTGTTGGAAGAGGGGGTTTGTTATGACCAGTGCATTTTCTTGGCAAAAGTCTATTAGTCTTTGCCCTGCTTCATTCTGTATTCCAAGGCCAAATTTGCCTGTTACTCCAGGTAGAAGTCATTAAATCAGTAGTCTTCTTTCAGACATGTAATTTAGTAATTAGTCTTGGTTAATGAAAGGAAAGTGAGATTCTGTTTACTTGTCTAAAGTCATACATCTTTATCTTTCATTTGGATCATAGAACTCTGTTTCTTTATTTTGCTTGATTTTCTATATTGATTTCTGTATAATGGACTTCCCTGGTAGCTCAGATGGTAAAGAATCCCCTTGTAATGTGAGAGACCTGGGTTCAAGCCCTGGATTGGGAAGATCCCTTGGAGGAGGGCATGGCAGCCCATTCCAGCATTCTTGCCTGGAGAATCTCCAAGGACAGAGAAGCCTGGCAGGCTTAGCCACCCTGTCTTGAAGGAGAGGTCTTGTGTAGGAGATAAAACTTTTCATTCAGCCTTGCCCCACTTCTTGGTTGTCTCTCAAATATCTATGCTAATTCAAGAAACCTATTATATCCTCAGGCATATTATTCAGAAACCTATTATATCCCTCAGGGTCTAGTGGTAAAGAACCTGCCTGCCAGTACAGGAGACGCAAGAGATGAGAGTTTGATCCCAGGTGGGAAAGAACCCCTGGAGGAGGAAATGGCAACCAATCCCAGTATTCTTGCATGGGAAATACCATGGACAGAAGAGCCTGGCAGGATATAGTCCATAGAGTCACAAAGAGTCAGACACAACTGAAGCAACTTAGCATTATATTGTCAATAGCTCTCAGTAGTTTAGAATGTCCTAAGACCTATCAATGTCCCAAAGGAAAAGAATTCAGCATCTAGATTCAGGCTGGCTGGAAGCTGGGTCCTATGGCAACAGCCTTTTGGTTCAGTTCAGTTCAGTCACTCAGTCATGCCCGACTCTTTGAGACCCCATGAATCACAGCACACCAGGCTTCCCTGTCCATCACCAACTCCCGGAGTTCAAACTCATGTCCATCGAGTCGATGATGCCATCCAACCATCTCATCCTCTGTTGTCCCCTTCTCCTCCTGCCCTCAATCTTTCCCAGCATCAGGGTCTTTTCCAATGAGTCAACTCTTTGCATGAGGTGGCCAAAATATTGGAGTTTCAGCTTCAACATCAGTCCTTCCAATGAATACCCAGGCCTGATCTCCTTTAGGATGGACTGGTTGGATCTCCTTGCAGTCCAAGGGACTCTCAAGAGTCTTCTCCAACACCACAGTTCAAAAGCATCAATTCTTCAGCACTCAGCTTTCTTCACAGTCCAACTCTCACACCTATACATGACCACTGGAAAAACCATAGCCTTGACTAGATGGACCTTTAAAAGTATGCAAAAATGCAGTCTTGAAGAGCTGCGAGCAAAAGCCCTGCTGACCACTAGAACCAGGTCACCTAGAAGTGTGCCCTGGGTGGCAGTCCTAAACATCAAAGATTCAGACAAATGTATAAGCTGCTTTCTGGGAGATAACGGTAAGCTGGAACAAGGCAGAGGGAAAGTGTCAATATATTTAAATATTCATTTTGATAAAAAAGTGAGACTTCCAAGAATACATATGGTTATTTCATTTAAATGAATTTTCACTTTTCCTCACACTAAATATTATTTAAGGCTCATATTTACTGCATTCTTTAGCTTGTCTTTTGGTGGCCACACTCATGGGACAATTAATAAAAAGAAAGTAAGGAGAATAAAAGTTGAATAATTCATGAACCAGTTTCTTTTTTTTTTTCCACTTGTTCAAGCTGTTCCAGGGACGGAACTGGGTGCTGAGGATACCACAGATACTGTCCTTGACCTGAAGGATTGAGAGTCTAAGAGGGGATAGAGTCATAAACTGTAGTGCTTCAAGGCTCTTCTATGTGTTGTGATAAAAAGCAGTAAGCATTATGGAGTGGCAGTAACGCTTGTGAATGTTTTGGGTTCAGACTGCCAGAACTCATATCTGAGCACTGTCACTTACTACCCATGTGATGTTGAGCACAATTCTTAATCTCCCTGAATTTCTGTTTCTCATCTGAAAAATGAAAATAATAACAAACCCACCTTCCTAGGGTTATTGTAACTACTAATTTATTAATATGTCTGAAGTTCCTGGCAATAATAAGATATATTCTCAATAGCTATTCTGTCTGCTGACATCTAGAGAGTTTTCCTACAAGAATTTGTCTCTGTCTGAGATGACTCAAGAAAAGGTGATTGAGGATATTTCCATGTTTGTGGGAACATTCTGAACAGATAGAACATCATGAAAGAAAAGTCACCATGAAAGAGATACTCAGGGAAATGTAAGTCTTTTGATTGACTTAGACCTCTGTTCTTCTGGTTTAAAGTGGGTTTTCATTTGAGAGGGAGATGAGGTTGGAAGACAGAGGCCAGAATATGTACAGCCCTGTATGACATGTAAAGAGGTTTGGGTTTGATCCAGACTATAGTAGAGATAAAAGAGAATTTTAATCAGAGAAGTCACATAATCAAATTAGACTTGGAGAGAAGTGCAGAAATACACTGGAGCATGAGAAACTGGCAGCCAAGAAAAATAGTTAAAAGACAGTTGCAATAGTTCAGCTAATAGATAGTAATGGCCTGAAGGTTACAGCTGTGGGTGTGGAGAAAGATGCATAGTTCTGAGACATTATAGAAAGTAAAATATATAGGACTTAGTGATTTATTTAGCTTGTGGGTGATTAAGGAGAAAAAGTCCTGGCTATCTTACAAAAATGTCTATAAAATGAAAAAAGAATACATTCTTCTAGATAGGTTAAATAATGACTATTCCAATTAGTGCTGCAGTTTGTCTCTATTGTACTTACCCCTGGGAGCATAACAGCTTTCTTCACTGATCAAGTACTCACCTGATTGAAGATAGGCAGGCACATTATTGATTCTTAAAGGCCCATAGTTAATTCTGTGCCTAACCATTCATGAAAACTAGTGTTTTTTCCTACAAAAATAGAATAAATTTCAATGATTAATTATAATACAGAAAGTTTGAGCTGGTTAAAGAGATCTGTGACTCAAGAATAAACTTTGAATATATTTCTAATTCCAGCATCTAATAGCTTTAAACACTATGCACTAACGGATTTCATTCCCAAAGCAACTAATATTCTGAAATCTAATCAGCAATGTCATTAATTCCATAGAAGAAAGTTTTCTAGACTGTAGTTTACAGTTGCTGTATGCATTCTGATACAGACTACAAAAAAATATTATATTTCAGCTTTTTATTGCTTTGAAAACCTTAACTTCTTCCTTGAACAGCTTAAAATAGTCAAAGAGGAGTAGTTGAGATTATGAATTGGAGAATTTTAAAGCTACCTAGATTAGTTGTTTTCCACTCTAATTTGTCCTGCTAATTAGAAGACTTCTCACAATGCACATACTCATGGAGGAATCATCTAGCCCTGTGGGCATTCTGTTCTGGTTTAAGGAATGAAAAGGTAAGCTGTAACTTTTATTTGAACTAGACATCATGAAATAGGATGAGAAGTTATTCCCTTTCAAAGCGCATTTTATTTTTTGCTCTATTTGTAAAATATAATTTACTTGGCCTAACCATTTTTATTTTTACATGTGATTATTGGATATTAAGTAAAGGCATTAAGTAAAGGGCTTCCCTGGTAGCTCAGCTGGTAAAGAATCCACCTGCAATGCAGGAGACATGGGTTCGATCCCTGGGTCAGGAAGATCCCCTGGAGAAGGGTAGGGTACCCACTCCAGTATTCTGGCCTGGAGAACTCCATTGACTGTATAGTCCATGGGGTTGCAAAGAGTTGGACACAAACTGAGTGATTTTCACTTTCACTTTCAAGTAAAGGCATGCATTATTTAAGCAGTATATTGTATGCCAGGATGCCAGCACTGACCAGATGCATCTAGAATTTACTGATTCTAGTTAATAACTATCAAAAGTTAAAAATTACCAAAAGAAATATAAATGTTGACTATATGATAGTATTGTAGAAAAAAATGCCATAACTTTTTTGTTTCAGTTTCTCTTTAAAGCAGCCTACATATTTATTATGAGATATGATATGTTATATTGCGGGAAGACTGAATCAGGAAATGATTAAAGAAATTATAATATATTTAAAAGCTTATTGTACATAAGATTTTTGTTTACTTCTTTGAATTGAGCTTAAGACTTCACAATTTCTACTCCAATTCCATCTTTACCTCCAAAGAAATTATTTAAGGAAAATAGTCCAAAATGTTAATCCTAAAGTTTTATGTACTTAAGAAGATTTAAGATGATAGAGTTTTCATTTGAATCAGTTTTTCAGCCTAAATTTCAGTCTCTTACAATAAGAATAAGTCATCAGGATATGTGATTATAAGCTTTGCCTCCCATAGCTACTCAGATTGTTTCATTTGAAAAAAGGTGACAAAAAATCCATCAAGGTTAACCAATCATATTTTTTGTGCTATTTACTTTCTTCAGCAGATCATTAAATTCTTTCAATCATAAACAAATTTTGGAATGTTTCTGATCTGTTTTATGTGCCCTTGCTTTGGGATTCTGTTGTTTAGTTGCGAAGTTGTGTCCAACTCGTTGCAACCCAATGGACTGTAGCCCCCCAGGCTCCTCTGTCTGTGAGATTTCCCAGGCAAGAATTCTGGAGTGGATTGCCGTTTCCTCCTCCAGGGGATCTTCCCATACCAGGGGTTGAAACTGCGTCTCCTGCATTGCAGGCAGAATCTTTACCACTGATCCACCAGAGAGAGAAGTCCATTTAATATATATGTGTGTATATGTCAATTCTAACATCCCAATATAGCTTTCCCCACCTCCATGCCATTTCCCCCCTGGTAACCATAGGTTTGTTTTCTACATTTTCTATTTCTGTTTTGTAAATAAGTTCATTTGTACCATTTTGTAGATTCCACATGTAAGCAATACCGTTATGATATGTGACTCTGTCTGACTTACTTGGCTCAGTAGGGGCCATCCATGTTGCTACAAATGGCATTGCTTTGTTCTTTTTTTGTGACTGAGTAACATTCCGTTGTACATATGTACCACATCTTTATCCACTTATCTGTTGATGGATGTTTAGGCTGCTTCCATGTTTCAGCAATTGTAAATAATGCTGCAGTGAACACTGGGGGTGCATGTATCTTTTCAAATTACAGTTTCCTAAGGCTATATACCCAGGAATGGGATTGCTGGGTCATATGCTAATTCTATATTTAGTTTTTTAAGAAATTTCAGCCATGTTCTCTATAATGGTTGTACCAATTTACATTCCCATCAACAGTGTAGGAGAATTCCCTTTTCTCCACACCCTCTCCAGCATTTATTGTTTCTTGAGTTTTTAGACAATAACCAATGGCCGGTGTGAGGTGATATCTCATTGTAGTTTTGATTTGCATTTTTTTAATAATTAGTGACATTGAGCATCTTTTCATGTGCTTTTTGGTCCTCCATGGCTCAGGCAGTAAAGCATCTGCCTCCAATGCAGGAGACCTGGGTTCAATCCCTGGGGTGGGAAGATCCCCTAGAGAAGGAAATGGCAACCCATTCCAGTACTCTTGCCTGAAAAATCCCATGGAGGGAAGAGCCTGGTAGGCTACAGTCCATGAGGTCTCAAAGAGTTGGACATGACTGAGCAACTTCACTTTCTTTCTTTATGTCTTCTTTGTAGAACTGCCTATTTTAGATCTTCTGCCCATTTTTTTATTGTTTTTTCTTTTTATTTTCATTGAGCTGCACAAGCAGTTTTTATATTTTGGAGATTAATTTCTTGTCAGTTGCTTTGTTTGAAAATATTTTCTCCCATTCTGTGGTTGTCTTTTCTTTTTGCTATGGTTTTCCACTCCCTCTATTTATTTTTTCCTTGAAAATAGATTTAATCATATTTAAATTAGAAATGTTCATGTTTTTCTCCCAAATCCCTTCCAAACAAAAGTCTCCTTTTTTCCCCCAAGTGTGCTGTTTAATTTTTTAATAAGAATTGTATATGTATATATACATATACATATGTATATGTGTATATACACACACACACATATATATATATATAAAATTTGCAGAGTGATGTTTTAATATGCAGTGTTTAGAAAGTTTGTAATTAAGTTCTTTCTCTGTTTTTCTGAGATACATGTAAATCTTTTAAAACTAAATAAACCTTTCTCCAGCTTTATTGCCAGGGTCCAGCCCAGGCTGATCCAGGGTATTCGAAGGAGAGATGGCATCAGCGACCTATTTATTTAAATATTCATCAAAGATATAAAGAGTAATAGAATGAGGATAGCTCAGTGAGGAAATTCAGTGGAGAAAAGAGGCTGAAATAAGGATAGCTCAGTGAGGAAATTCAGTGGAGAAAAAGGCTGAATAATTCAGCCAGAAGGTGAGAGAAAGAACGACATGGGGAGACCAAGTTTTGGTGAACAAGGCTCGCACTTTATTTTCCAAAGTAGTTTTTATACCTTAAGTTGTGCGTAGAGGATAATGGGGGAAGGGGTGGAGTCATGCAAGGACAGCAGTTCCTGATCCTAATCGAAGCCAGGCTTTCAAACTTATCATATGCAAAAGTTTAGGTGATTTAGTTCATCTTCTGGCCAGGAGGCCTGTTAACATTTTAAGAAACTTATTTTTCTCTAAAGGTGATTGGTCAGGAGCCACCCTCCAAAAGCATTAGATAAAGTTGCATTCCTATAGGGCAAAGGTGTGGTGGGCTCAATCAAGAAAAGAATTAACTCAAGGGTCCAAGGTTACAAACATTGAGGCTACTACTTATATTTCTATACACCCATTATATCAATCAATACACTGCCAACGACACAGTAGGTAAGGGATATGGAGACTTAGCAGCAAACATTGGCCCAATAAGTGAAAAACCCTTCACCAATACAATTTCTAATCAATCTTTTAACTACTCAAAGGAATCTGTGTTTAGACAGTTTAGAACATCTCCTGCCTCTCACAGTTGGGAGGCTCTGAACAATCACATGTGGCCGGAAAAACCTATTCAGGCAGGCTAGAGGATTTCCAAAGGAGTTTGTAGGTTGAAACGCTGTCACACCCAGGAATTATTAACTGGAGCTGTAAGCTAACTCTTTTTTCAGAGAGAGGTAGTGGGGGACAGCCCCCCGTAAAGTCAGAGGTGTAGGTGAAAGCACAAAGCAGAAAGTAGGCAGACTCTGGTTTTGGGGGTAGATGCGCGAGAATTTCCAGGGGGACTCCTGAGGCTCAATCCCGCCTTTGTGTATGCCGAGCCTCCTTCCTCATGACCTCTGCCATGGGCGGAGTTCCTTACACTGGCTCCTGGCAGTGATAGACTTCCAGTTGAGCTATTCCAGATCCTGAAACATTATGCTGTGAAAGTGCTGCACTCAATATGCAATATGCAATATGCACTCAATATGTAATATGCCGGCTCCCTGCACTTTATGGTCCAGGAACGTTTTTTTCAAGGACCTGAAAACTCTCTCTTTGAAACATAATCATCAAGATGATTATGTTTATTTATCATCTTCTATCTTCCAGTTTCTGAGGAAGAGTAAGAACCTAACCTGAGCCATCCAATGCCTTGCTCCAAGCTGCAAAACCACCTTTTCTCATAAAGATATTAGAAATTTACATTCCTTTGGATTAAGTCAACTAGTTAACACAGATGGTCACCCCAAGTAGTAAATAAAATTAAGATGGATTATACGACACGTGGTGCTGTCAAGTCCACTTACTTGAGAACCAATTATTGTTTATTTTGAGAATATTCATGTAAATGGGTTGTATCTGCTTGGCTATATAAAAATATGAAATTTCTGTTTTTTTAACGTCTTAGCAGATTTCCTGGTTCAAAGGTTATTTAATAATAAAGTTGTTTCCTTTCTCTTCTGCCTTTAGGAGAAGTTTTCCGGCTTAGAAAGAAATTTTGTTTTTATTATATTTCTCCAACATATGCAGGACTTAAATTTAGGTAGTAAAGAGTTAAATAATGACTTAATCAATCACAATGCTCACATCAGTCTGTGCTTATTATATACATGAGTTTCTGCTTCCAAAAATTGTCTAACATTACTCCCTTCCCTTGTACCTGAATATTTAATGACCAGCCAGCTGCAGCTTTGCCAAAGAAAACGTAGCAAGTTGATCCATGGAGCATATAGTTGTTATTTATGTGTGCTAATCTAATATTACAGGTATACCAGCTGCCATGTCATTGCCAAGATTCTAAATTTGAAACTAAGAATTCTGCAGTGAGGTTCATGAAGATCTTAGTGCCATGACAGATGCTTATGAAAGGTTAAGCTCCATCTTCAACCAACTCATGTCATGAGACCTTAACTTAACTTTATCCCTGTAGACTGGAATTTTTGTCCTGGACTGGAGCATATCGCCTGAGATCTTGAAATCTGTAGACTGACTAACTTGAGGTTTCCTGCTTGCTGGCCCAGACCTTGGAATATTACCCATCCATTCATCCTCCTTTACCTCTGGCTACCACTGGTCAGACCACAGTACATTTCATCCTGAACTGTCCCTGAAAAGAGGTGAGAGAGTGAATCCCTGCCTGTTTCAGACAATAGCCAAGATTCTGGAAGCAATTGAGAAGGGTGGTAGGCAAAGAGAGATGCCACGTGGGAGACAACAAGGAAGGAAACATAAAGAAATTCTTGTAACCATGCTGCTAATACAGTATTATGTTAGGCAGGTAATTCTGAAGTATGTCTGTGTGAGCATGTGTGTGTGTACTTACATATTTCAATTTGTTTACCTATAATTATATTACTTTAAGCCAACAAAGTTCAGTTATTTATTATAACTATAGTTTGTTTATGACTTTATGAAACAATATATACTATCTTTTTGTTTTCAAAGAAAACTTGTACCTTTTACATGTCTAAGCTGTCCAGACACCAGTTAGTCAGCACAAAAAAGAAGAGAGCTCTGGACAGGGCAGCATTTATAATTTCATTGTTGATATAAGCCCTATTTATAACTGAAGGCTTTCTCCTTTACTTCCTGTTAGAGTACTTATTCTTGCCTGGCTCTTCTGTTCATTAAGCGCTTAACTCTTGAACAGTTAGGATCCTACTTTCTCTTCAGATGTAACTGATGACAAATACACATTAGTTTGTCTCTTGAACCCAGGCTATACTTCTTAGATACAGCTTTGTTTTCTGGCCCCTCAGAGTAGCCATCTTTCCTTATCCAGACTCCACTAAAAGATAATTTGTAATATTTTATACGAATTGAATTATTCTAAATTGTCCAAAGTTTGGTTCTTAGGTATTCTAACAATTCTTCCACCACAGACTCCAAATTTATTTATAATATCTGTAGATTGCATTTGGAAATATTGATTATGGAGAGCAAACAAGAGTGTATTCTGGGACTACGTAGAATGAATGCAGTTTTTTGATGTTCATTTAGTCTCTTAATCTGTTATGGCATGTATTCATCATTAACAAAAAAGAGCCACATAACCAATAGAAGCCTTGGAAAATCTAGAATAAAATATTAGTCCTAAATTACAAATTAGAGATCAGAAGAGGGAAAGGTCAACATCTAAGAAGTGTGTGTTATTAAAGAGTCATATTACAATTTTCACACTGCGAAAGCAGCAAACAGGTAAAATCAAAAGGGTTGGTGCAGCCTGTTGGATCACTTGCCTAGATAATTAATGGTCAGAAAAGGAGGATTAGAACAGTTCAAGGGGTATGTGAGGGGACAGAGAATGAATAAGAAATATTTCCATTTCTTTTCAAGGCAAAGGCACCATTAACTTGACAAATGGCTAGTTCATGGTTGTGCTGTTGATCACATACATTTATAGTGTCAGAAAGATGTGGTGTGACAATGAGAAATAGGGTGGTTTGAAACTATGGTTAGCAAAGCAAAGATGAAAATAAATGAAAAATAGCCTTAAAAGTTTCCAGGATAATGGGGAAAAAACCCATGAACATTTGCCATCTCCTGAAACACCCTACCCTATGAATATCAAAATCAAAATAATTAAATTTATCTAAAAACCCCATCAGCACCCAAAGGCATTCATTTCTATGGGAAACTTCTAGGACTTTATATCCTTTGAAAAGATTATCCCAAGTGCTTTTGATAAATACTTTCCCAGACCTAAAATATATTCTAAAATATGTTTCCTTGCACTAGAGATTGGGAAGAATAATATAGGAGACAGAGAAGATTGGAAGATCTCAGAAAGAAGAAAATTGAAAAAATGTCAGGGAACGTGCCAAGATCTGAGATAGAAATAATGTTTTGATGTAAGCAGATGGACCATGCATAATCTTGTAGCAAGTTTCCATGTCATTAGCATGAATCTAAAGTAGCAAAAAGAGAGCAAAGTTATCCTATGTGAAACATTGGGTACCTTACAGCTGGATGGAAACTGAGTCATCCACAACTGACTACTCAGTCTTTGCTGAATAGACCCAAGGTCTATGATGTTGGTTGTATCCATTTTTGATGTGGACTTATAATCACCAGAAGCTAGAGTCTAGCCTGGAGACCTCCTAGCAATGATTTAATGCTTGACTATACCTTGAGAAGTTGTCTAGTTGCCATCTAACTTAAGCTATGTGGATACCCAGAAGCCATACATACAATGTCCAGTGATACCCTCAAGCTCAGGAAGAGATGTACACCATCCTTCCTGGAGGAGGATAAAGATGAAGGAGTACTTGCTTTTGGGGAAAGACAGAAAAAGTATCTCACTTATATATTTTTTTAATTGAATCAAACATGTGGTAGGCGCTCCATACATTTCATTCAATGTATGTTATTTATCATTTGGGAAAAACAATTTAAAAATAACTCCTTAAGGTATTATAATAGAGAAACACATAAACAAGTTGCATTCATAATCAACACTCTGGTGCTCAAAATATATTGGTGCTCAAAATGTATTTCTTAAAATGTCATTTTGAAACAGGATTGTTTCTGGCTTGCTGTTTAGCATATTATGTATCTAATTTGTAAAAATTCATTTACTTGGGCTTGGTTAATATTTGCATTATAATTCTAGAAAACACTGTCTATATCAATTATTTCTTTGTATATGCTTTAGTCTCTTTTCATTTTTATGAATGTAATAGTGATTTAATTGCCATATCTGTCACCCCACTTCTACCCCAGCATTGATTCAAATGATCCATCTGGCTATCAGGAGCCCACTTTATCTTATATCTATCCAAACGTTTCTTCCTAAAGTTGCATTCTTAACTGAAGAGACAACCTTTTTCTTTCACTAAACTCTAATATTTATTATATCTCTGGTCTTACAGAATGAATTAATAGAATGTACAAGATGGGGTGAGAGATAAGTGAATTTATTTTTATGCAGTTAAAAATATATAATCTAATGTAAATTTTTTACTCTGATATACTATACAAAAGAAGATTCTCAGGAATTTAAGAGGACATAATGCTGGACTTTCCATCTAGTGGTGATGGTCTTCATTAAAGGCTTCTCTGAGAAATGATATCTGTGATGATATTGAAAGGGTGAAAAGGAGTCTATAGACCAGAGAAGGAGAGGGGAATCACAGGACAGAAAAGACCATTTCAGGACAAAGACTTTGTTAGACTCTAGTGTGATTTTCTACTAATAAAGGGGAGAATTTCTGTACTGCTAATTCATTTATCATATGCTAGACACTTTATAAGATGCTGGGAATAGAGTGGTGGGTAAATAGTTATTTACTTGACTGTTTTTCCATGCAATCATTTATTTATTTAACTTGTAGTCTAATGGGGTAGAGAATAATTAACAAGATTATTACAAAATAAGTATAAATTTCATGCTGTAACAAGATGCTCTATAATATATAATATGAGAAAATCTTCCCTGAAAATAATATTCTTAAGCTGAGAGCTAAAAGGTCAATAGATATCAAATAGGAAAAGATAGGAGAGAATTAATTTTCAACATGAAACAACAGGAGGCCAGTGTTGTCAGAGAAGACAGTATCAGAGGAAGTACCTTAAAAGATGAAGATAGAGAAATAGGCAGAGGCTAAGTTGAACAGGGCCTGTTGGAGGAAAGAAGGAAAAAAAGTGCCCTCTAAACTGAGAGGGCATCTTTTTTTAATATCTTGCATTTATTTAGTATCTTATAGTTTACAATGCATTTTCACATTCACCATCTAATGTAAATGAGGAGACAAATTCTATGGAACAGCTAATGGCTTATTCCATCACAGCCATCATTTCAAGTGGAAAGAAAGCAGTAGCTTTTATTTTTACATTATTTATTTACTTTGGTGAGGTGTAGTTGATTTACAATTACAGCATAGTAATTCATAATTTTTAAAGGTTATACTTCATTTATGGTTATTATAAAATAATGGCTATACAATTGTATACAATTATATACAATACAATTCCTTGTATTGTACAATATATCCTCGTAGCCTATTTATTTTATGAACAGTAGTTTGTCCTTCTTAATCCTCTACCTCTCTCTTGCCCCTCCCCCTTAACTCTCCCCACTGGTAACTACTAATTTGTTTTTCTTTACCTCTGTGAATCTGTTTCTTTTTTTTTTATTCAGTAGTTTTTTTCTAGATTCCACACATAAATGATACCATACAGTATTTGTCTTCCTCTGTCTGATTTATTTCACCTAGCAAAATACCCTCCAAGGCATCTTGAGACTGAAAAATAAGGCAGAGAGCTCTATATAATCAATGGATCAGTTTTTTATAGAGAAACTTACTCAAAGGGTAGGATTCAAATAGGGAAGACAACCATCCAGAAGCGTTGACACTTGCACTCTGTACTACCGAGGGGCCATAGGGACAGTTTTATAGTTAACCAAGGGTATGAGGGTGGGTGCTTGAAAACAGACACACATTCCTAAGTTAACTGGGTAACTGGTCTTGTGGGCCCTGGAAATACATAAAGAAAGGTTTTCGTCACTGGGGGATAACAGAACACAGAGGCTAGTTTGTCCTAATGATTATTAAACAATCTCTGTTACAAACCTATGGCAAATACACCTAGACAGTGTATTAAAAAGCAGAGACAAAGGTCCATATAGTCAACGATATGGTTTTTCCAGTAGTCATGTATGCATGTGAGAGTTGGACCAGAAAGAAGGCTGAACACCGAAGAACTCATGCTTTTGAACTGTGGTGCTTAGGGAAGACTCCTGAGAATCCTTTGGACAACAAGGAGATCAAGCCAGTCAACCCTAAAGGAAATCAACCCTGAATATTCATTGGAAGGACTGATGCTGAAGCTGAAACTCCAATACTTTGGCCACCTGATGTAAAGAGCTGCCTCATTGGAAAACACCCTGATGCTGGGAAAGATTGAGGGCATGAGAAGAAGGGGATGACAGAGGATGAGATGGTTAGATAGCATCACCTACTCAATGGACATGAGTTTGAGCAAATTCCAGGAGGGACAGGGAATCCTGGTGTACTGCAGTCCATGGTGTCCAAATGAACAACAGCAATGATTAATTACAAAGCCTTTGATGACAGGGAAGTAATTCACTAAACAGTACAGTCCTGGTTAATGTCAGCAAAAGGACAGGACAAACCGTAAGGAACCAAGATGGTGTCAGTTTTACTAACAATCATACAGGGCCTTCCAAGGGGAATGTGTTAATTTGAGTCCTCCAAGAAGCAAATGCCAAGACAGGATTTTATTAGGGGAAATAACATGTAAAAGGAAATAGGAAATAATCAGGGAAAACTGGTAGGACATTCAGACCATGATGTTAATTGGGTGCTAGCATCGAAAGACTGATGTTCAGTCTAAAGGAGTTTCAGTAAAGCTTTCAGTGATACCTTGCACTAAAGTCTGTGGACAAAGACCTCCATGTCTCCTAGGAAGGAATCTGCCATAGTAACTGGTAAAGAGCAGCCCATGGGCATCATGGCCTTGCAGTAAGACCAAAAATGGATTTCAAAACCCTGTGGCTTTATATTTTGCTGATTGCATCTTAGAGTCCACATAACACATTCTTCTGAGTTTACAATATCTGTAAACTGGTAGTTATATCTAATGACCAGATTGGATTCAAGTATAATTTCGTTGTCAGGATAGCTTTGCTTTTAATTTTTCTTATGATGCCTTTTTTTGATATAAGGACATTTAATGTTTTGCTGTATTCAAATCTGTCAACACTTTCTTTTCTATTCCCTTCCTTGTTTGCAATGTTTAATCTGTGTCTGTGCCACTCTGTGTAGTAGTATATGGACTTTAGACTGCCTGAATTAAATTCCTGTCCGTGTCATTATATGATGCTAGACAAGTTTCTTAATACATTCAATATTTATTGAGCTCTTACAGTGTATTAGGCACTAAGGTAAGCTTTATTTCTTTTTTTTTTTTTTTGTCTCATTGCTTTTGTTTTATCTTGTTTTGTTTTAGTTTTGGTATTTCTTTTCCATGCTTGTATCACAGTGTCTGAGATGTAGGAGATACTCATTTGTTTTACAAACATTTACTTAACACTGACTATAGACCAAGTATGGGAATACAAAGATGAATAAGATTTGATTCTTCCATATGAACTCCTCTTTGACTAGTTGGAAAGACAGATTGTAGCACATAAGGGATTTGATTTTTCTCCCTATAATAACACAGCCTACTAGATAGGAAGCAAAGATTTATTTCAAAAAAGCATATGTGTATTGTTTCAATTACCTTAATATTTTAAAACTAAAGTAATATCATTTTTGCTTCTTTAATAGTTGAATAAAAATAGTTGAAAGCATGATTTTCCATAACAAAAACTATATAATCACTTAGCAATTGACAAGCAAGGTCCTTCACTGCAAATTCAGTACCTGCCTCAGATCTCTCTGTAACAATTGACAGGTGCTAGATTAGTATTAGCTTAAAGTGCTCTGGGTGCAGTAGACCTGGCTCTCTTGGAAGAGGTCACCATTAACCTCAACATAGACCTGCCAGAAATTACACAGGACTGGGAAAACAGACTCTTGGAGGGCACAAAAAAAACCTTGTGTGCACCAGGACCCAAGAAAAAGGAGCAGTGACCCAACAAGAGACTGACATGGACTTCCCCATGAAGGTCCAGGAGTCTCCAGTGGAGGTGGGCGTTGGCAGTAGCCTGCTGCAGTACTGGGGGCACTGAGTGTAGCAGTGCCTGCAAGGGACCTTTTGAAGGAAGTTGCCATTATCTTCATTACCTCCACCATAGTTTGGCCTCAGGTCAAATAACAGAGAGGGAACACAGCCCTACCCATCAGCAGAAAATTAGATTAAAGATTTACTGAGCATGGCCCCTCCCATCAGAACAAGACCTAGTTTCCTGGCTCAGTCAGTCTCTCCCATAAGAAAGCTTCCATAAGCTGCTTATCCTTCTCCATCAGAGGGCAGACAGAGTGAAAACCACAATCACAAAAAAGTAACCAAACTGATCACATGGACCACAGCCTTGTCTAACTCAATGAAACTATGAACCAGGCCATCTAGGGCCACCCAAGACGGACGGGTCATGGTAGAGAGTTCTGACAAAATGTGGCCCACTGGAGAAAGAATGGCAAACCACTTCAGTATTCTTGCCTTGAGAGCCACATGAACAGTATGAAAAGGAAAAAAGATAGGACACTGAAAGTTGAACTCCCAGGTCAGTAGGTGCCCAACATGTTACTGGAGATTAGTGGAGAACTAACTCCAGAAAGAATGAAGAGATGGAGCCAAAGCAAAAGCAACACCCAGTTGTGGATGTGACTATTGATGGAAGTAAAGTCTGATGCTGTAAAGAGCTATATTGCATAGGAACCTGGAATGTTAGGTCCATGAATCAAGGCAAATTGGAAGTGGTCAAACAGGAGATGGCAAGAGTGAACGTTGACATTTTAAGAATCAGAGAACTAAAATGGACTGGAATGGGTGAATTTAGCTTGATGACCATTATATCTACTACTGTGGGCAAGAATTCCTTAGAAGAAATGGAGTAGCCATCATAGTCAAAAGAGTCTGAAATGCAGTACTTGGATGCGATCTCAAAAATGACAGAATGGTCTCTGTTCATTTCCAAGGCAAACCATTTAATATCACAGTAATCCAAGTCTATGCCCTGATCAGTAATGCTTAAGAAGCTGAAGTTGAATGATTCTATGAAGAACGTTAGACCTTTGAGAACTAAAAAGATGTCCTTTTCATTATAGGGGACTGGAATGCAAAAGTAGGAAGTCACGAAATACCTGGAGTAACAGGCAAAAACAGGAGGCAGTGATGAAGACCAACTCCAAGAAAAAGAAAGGCAAAATGGTTTTCTGAGGAGGCCTTACAAATAGCTGAGAAAAGAAGAGAAGTGAAAGACAAAGGAGAAAAGGAAAGATATACGCATTTGAATGCAGAGTTCCAAAGAATAGCAAGGAGAGATAAGAAAGCTTTCCTTAATGATCAATGCAAAGAAATAGAGGAAAACAATAGAATGGGAAAGAATAGAGATCTCTTCAAGAAAATTAGAGATACCAAGGGACTATTTCATGCAAAGACAGACATAATAAAGGACAGAAATGATATGGACCAACAGAAGCAGAAGATATTAAGAAGAGGTGGCAAGAATACACAAAGAACTATTAAAAAAAAAAAAAAAAGATCTTCATGACCCAGATAATCATGATGGTGTGATCACTCACCTAGAGCCAGACATCCTGGAAAGCAAAGTCAAGTAGGCCTTAGGAAGCATCACTTCAAACAAAGCTAGTGGAGGTGATGGAATTCCAACTGAGGTATTTGATGTCCTAAAAGATGATGCTGTAAAAGTGCTGCATTAATATGCCAGCAAATTTGGAAAACTCAGCAGTGGCCACAGGACTGGAAAAGGTCAGTTTTCATTCCCATCCCAAAGAAAGTCAATGCCAAAGAATGCTCAAACTACCACACAATGGCACTCATCTCACACGCTAGTAAAGTAATACTCAAAATTCTCCAAACCAGGTTTCAACAGTACATGAACCATGAACTTCCAGATATCAATTTGGACTTAGAAAAGGCAGAGATCAAATTGCCAATATCCGTTTAATCATTGAAAAAGCAAGAGAGTTCCAGAAAAACCTCAACTTCGGCTTTATTGACTATGCCAAATCCTATGACTGTGTAGATCACAACAAACTGTGTAAAATTCTTAAAGAGAGAAAATTCTTAAAGACCAGACCACCTGACCTGCCTCCTGAGAAATATGTATGCAGGTCAAGATGTAACAGTTAGAACCGGACATAGAACGACAGATTGGTTCCACACTGGGAAAAGAGTACATCAAGGCTGTATATATTGTCACCCTGCTTATTTAACTTATATGCAGAGTACATCATGAGAAATGCTGGACTGGATGAAGCACAAGCTGGAATCAAGATTGCTGGGAGAAATTCAATAACCTCAGATACACAGATGACACTACCCTTACAGCAGAAAGTGAAGAAGAACTAAAGATTCTCTTGATGAAGATGAAAGAGAAGAACGAAAACGTTGACTTAAAACTCAAGATTCAGAAAACTAAGTTCTTGGCATCTGGTCCCATCACTTCATGGCAAATAGATGGGGAAACAATGGAAACAGTATGAGACTTTATATTTTTGTGCTCCAAAATCACTGCATATGGTGACTACAGCCATGAAATTAAAAGATTCTTGCTCTTTGTAAGAAAAGTTATGACCCACCTAGACAGCATATTAAAAACCAGAGACATTACTTTGCCAACAAAGTCCATCTTGTCAAAGCTATCATTTTTCCAGTAGTCATGTATGGATGTGAGAGTTGGACTATATAGAAAGCTGAGCACCCAAAGAATTGATGCTTTTGAAATGTGGTGTTGGAGAAGACTCTTGAGAGTCCCTTGGACTGCAGGGAGATCCAACTAGTCCATCTAAAGGAAATCAGTCCTGAATATTCATTGGAAGGACTGATGCTGAAACTGAAACTCCAATACTTTGGCCACCTGATGCGAAGAACTGACTCATTTGAAAAGATTCTGATATTGGCAAAGATTGAAGGCAGGAGGAGAAGGGGACAACAGAGGATGAGATGGTTGGATGGCATCACTGGACTCAAAGGACATGAGTTTGAGTAAACTCCGGGAGTTGGTTTTGGACAGGGGTGTCTAGTGTGCTGCAGTTCATGTGGTCGCAAAGGGTCAGACACAACCGAGTGATTGAACTGAACTGAACTGATATACATATATATATATAGCCATTAAAATAATTTGCATTCTGTGTCTGCACAGAATCAAAAAATGATCTATATATAATATTTGATTATTTATATTTGGTCTGCAGGAAATGTATCAAATGTCTTCACTGGTGGCACAGTGGTAAAGAACCCTCCTGCCAATGCAGTAGACACAGGAGACATGGTTTCAATCCCTGGGTTGGGAAGAATTCCTGGAGAAAGAAATAGCAACCCATTCCAGTATTCTTGCCTGGAAAATTGCATGGACATAGGAGCCTGGTGGGCTACGTCTACAGGGTCACAAAGAATCAGACATGACTGAACATGCATACATTACCTAAATGTATCAAATATCTGACCAGCACACTTTCAGTTGTCCTTTCCATACCTGTGGCAGAAGTTGCAATTCAAGAGTTACTGTCTTTCTCTCTATTCTTTTTGTTTTTGGACACAAAATACTTTTCAGTACATTCTTCCAGGTACTATTATCAATCAATTCACATTGGTACATGAAACCTATTTGCTTCCCACAATCTCCATAGTATAAAATATCTTTTAAAAATACAATGTAAATGGCATAATCAATTATTTTAAGCAAACTCTCTTAAATATGTACCTGCCTAGTAAGTATATTAAACTTTAATATATAACTTTTATTGACAATTTACTGCATATTAGATACTGTATAAGTACTTTCCATATATTAACTTGTTTTAATTTTATAATACTGTATAGTATCATTGTCATATTGATTTTACAGAAAGGAAGCTGAAGCACAGATGATTAAGTAACATGTATAGGGTCCCACATCTAGTAAATGGGACACCTGGGATTCACCTCTGGCTCCTAAGCCTATAGAGTTAACCACCATGAACTGAAACTGAATCTGTGTCAAGATATGCCTGAAAGTTGTTTTATCCACAAAATAAAAAGAAAATTAACAATCAAATTCTAATTGTGCTAAGGCATTAGAAAATACTAACATTTTCAGGACTTCATATTTATTGCCAAATTCAGTTCAGTCACTCAGTTGTGTCCCACTCTTTGTGACCCCATGGACTGCAGTACACCAGGCCTCCCTGTCCATCACCAACTCCTGGAGTTTACTCAAACTCATGTCCATTGAGTTGGTGATGCCATCCAACCATCTCATCCTCTCTCTTCCCCTTCTCCTCCCACCTTCAATCTTTCCCAGCATCAGGATCTTTTCAAATTAGTCAGTTCTTTGCATCAGGTTGCCAAAGTATTGGAGTTTCAGCTTCAGCATCAGTCCTTCCAATGGATATTTAGGACTTATTTCCTTTAGGATGAATTGATTGGATCTCCTTGCTGTCCAAGGCACTCTCAAGAGTCTTCTCCAATACCATACCACAGTTCAAAAGTATCAATTTATTGCCAAACCAGTTATGAAATACATTATTTTAATTGACAGTGATGTGTGTATGCATATATGTGGTGTGCTCAGTCACTCAGTCCTGTCCAACTCTGCAACCCCATGGACTGTAGTCCACCAGGTTCCTATGTCCATGGGGATTCTCCAGACAAGAATACTGGAGTGGGTTGCCATGCCCTCCTCCAGGGAATCTTCCCAACCCAGGGATTGAAACATGGATCTCCTGCATTGTAGGTGATTTTTTACCATCTGAGCCACCAGGGAAGCCCCCGTGTGTGTGTATGAGTGTGTGTGTGTGTGTGTGTGTGTGTGTGTAAGGAAGCATTATGGTAAGTTAGACCACAAGGTAAAACATGCAGATGTACTTATTATATTAACACATACTTTTGGAGTACACTATGCTGTACTGAAAGTATTACATGACAAAATTAGGAAACATGGGTGCCAGTGTTTGTGTTGTTCTTTACCTCTTCATGCCTCAATGAAGAACATCAGTGGCATTCAGGGAAATAAATACATGTACTCATTGCTATTAGCACTGTCAATTACAATAATATACTTGTAAACTGGATTGGCAATAAATAGTCTCAAAAATGTTAGTATTTTTGACCCACTAATCCCAATCTGGGAAAACTTCCAAAAAAATAAGTAAAAAAAAAAAAAAAGGACAACTGATACTTACATATCAAGATTACCTTAGTAAGTTAGAGTAATAAACAACTAATATGTCCCAAATTGAGATGATGTGGAATGAACTATTTTAAATTTATTACCATGTTCATTATTATAGAATTAAATATTAGTAATAGTATAGAATAATAGGTGTCAGGAATGAAAAATAACTGCCAAAGTAAGTTTAATGCCTTTAAATTAAAAAATCAATTGTAGTTGAAATGAAAATTATCGTAATGAACTGATATGGCATTATGTCAATAAATCAGTGAGAAAGGAGAGTCTACCATGTATGTGTAAGTGGGTACATAGGTCAGAGATTTCCGGGGAATAGAGTTGGCTCAAGTAGGATTTCAATAGAACTGTTTAACTAAAGGAATTTTTCCAGAGAAAATTTTAAATGGTTGTCTTAATGCCAGAAATCCTAATAATGTAAAGATATTGACTTGTGGTCAAAGAATCCACTTGGAATGAACATTCCAAGACTTTATGTCACAACCTACTATGGTAGTTATTTTACACATCAGAATGAACAGTTGACTTTGCAGAGTGACAAAGAGGGAAAGTTGAGTCATTTCAAGTAGAGTGATAATGTGCATGTCACAGTCCTATTATCATGCATAAAATATCCAGGAAAAAAGAAAATCGCTAAGATACTCTATTAACACTGGGGACTGCTGCTGCTGCTGCTAAGTCGCTTCAGTCGTGTCCAACCCTGTGCGACCCCATAGACGGCAGCCCACTAGGCACCCCTATCCCTGGGATTCTCTAGGCAAGAACACTGGAGTGGGTTGCCATTTCCTTCTCCAGTGCATGAAAGTGAAAAGTGAAAGTGAAGTCGCTCAGTCGTACCCGACTCTTAGCGACTCCATGGACTGCAGCCCACCAGGCTCCTCCATCCATGGGATTTTCCAGGCAAGAGTATTGGAGTGGGTCGCCACTGCCTGGGGACTAGTGCCTCTTAATTCTTGCAAACCAAAAATAGGGAAATTTGTAACTTTATTGTATCTACTGAACATTTACTATATGCTAAACACTCAGACTCTTCCCAAGTATTATCTCAATTAATCTTTATAACAGCCTTACTCCTTTTTTTTATGAATAACCACAAGAAAATCAATATTATTTTTATATTATGTTCTGTGCTGTGCTTAGTCACTCAGTCATGTCCCACTCTTTGTGACCCCATGAACTGTAGCCCACCAGGCTACAGTGGGCAGGGATTTGGAATTTCTGACCAGTGTTTGACCCCTCCAATGGGCATTCTTTGCTCCATAGATGCCCACTGGGTTATGCTACCTATTGCCTATTCAGAAACAAATCATTTCCCCTCTCCCCCTAAAACTTAGTCCAGGAATTAGAGAAGGCACTTCTCTAAAGGATGTCTTATATTCTTATGTTTAGTAAACTAATTTTAAACATTTCATAGTATTAAGACTCTTTCTGCACCTGTAGTCCTTTTACTATCTTTAATTCAAAGTGTTTTGATAATAAAACCACTTCAAATGCTTGGGAAAAAATAATAAGCATCACTAAAGAACTTCCCTGATGGCTCAGATGGTAAAGAATCCACCTGCATTGCAGCAGAACCAGGTTCAATCCCTGATTCCTGAAGATCCCCTAGATAAGGAAATGGCAACCCACTCCAATATTCCTACCTGGGAAATCCACTGGACAGAGGAGCCTGGCAGGTTACAGTCCATGGGGTCACAAAGAGTCAGACATAACTGAAGGACTTTCACTTGACTGCTACTCAAAGAACATAAAAGCATCTTCATCTACACCATACTCTATTCCTAGTCCATCTTCCTGGAAGTACTCACTTTTCAATATTTAAGACAATATCTAGGGATTCTCTCCTGTTTGAAACAATTTCATGTACTTGCACAACCTCTTATATTCCTTCCCAATTCTTCTCCAATTAAAAATAATAATTTTTTTGTGTGAGTGTCTGTCCTATCAGAAATTTAACTTGAAATTATATACTTAAGCTTAAATGATTGACTTTACAAGATGAGGGACTTATAGGATGAGAAGTGTATTTTCATTTTCACTTCTTTTTACTTCTAGTGACCCTTTCCTTTGTCAATTTTCTGTCAGACAATTGTCATTATTTCTAACATTTTCATAATGCCTTTTATGAACATAAAAAATGTAAATCATTGTAGAACCAAATAATATTACTACCTTACAGAAAGAGAAATGTAATTATAATTTACATATCTTGTCAGCTGAAGAATAATCAACATGAATAAATTCTATATTGACATATTTCATCAATTATTCACAATGGTACCACATTTTAGTTTCCATTCTGTATAGATTTCTGTCTTCTCTGTACTTTCTACTTATTTTTCTTTTTGCCATTATTGATAGGTGATATATATATATATTATCTATACAATATCATTAAGATTTTCCAAGTTCTTATTTATATATTATAAATTTTGTGTGTCTGCTGCTGCTGCTGCTAAGTCACTTCAGTCATGTCCAACTCTGTGTGACCCCACAGACGGCAGCCCACCAGGCTCCCCCGTCCCTGGGATTCTCCAGGCAAGAACACTGGAGTGGGTTGCCATTTCCTTCTCCAATGCATGAAAGTGAAAAGTGAAAGTGAAGTCGCTCAGTCGTGTCTGACTCTTAGCGACCCATGGACTGCAGCCTACCAGGCTCCTCCGTCCATGGGATTTTCCAGGCAAGAGTACTGGAGTGGTTCGCCAACTTTTTTACTTCCTGTTCAAATTTAAACCATTTGTTTTCTTTGCCTATATACATATATAACTAAATACAACTGACTGTTTATTGCATTCCTGGTTTAGCTTCATTGTTGGTGGATTTCCATGTCTTTTTCTCTTTTAGATCATTTTTCTATTCTGCTGAAGATTGTCCTAAATGAATTTTAGGGTCAGAGAAGATAAATTTCTAAACCTTTGCATGTCTGAAATGATCTCTTTAATTTGTCTTCACATTTATTTGACAGTTTGGTGAGGTATAGAATTAAGGGGAAAATTCATTTGATTTTGAAAATTTGAAGACATTTTCCCCAGCTACGTCATCTTCTTATATCCAAAGTTGTTGATGAGAAGTCAGGTGCCTTCCATGATGAATGTTCCTTTTTATCAGTTTTCTGCTAGATGAAACTTTTTATTCATTTTCTTGCATATATCTTTAAAAATTTTTAACTAAAAATATTTCATTGAAATATAGTTGATTTACAGTGCTATGTTAGTTTCAGGTATACAACAAAGCGATTCAGTTATTCGTATGTGTGCGTGCATGCTAAGTTGCTTCAGTCTTGTCAGACTCTGTGTGACCCTATGGACTATAACCCATCAGGGTCCTCTGTTCATAGGATTCTCCAGGCAAGAATACTGGAGTGTGTTGCCATACCCTCCTCCAGGGGATCCTCCTGACCCGGGGATCGAACTCACATCTCTTCAGTCTCATGCAGTGGCAGGTGGGTTCTTTACTACTAGTGCCACCTGGGAAGCCCAGCTATACATATACATGTATACATTTTTTTCAGATTCTTTTCCCAAATCGGTTATTACATAATATTGAGAGAGCTCACTGTACTATACAGTAGGTCCTTTTTGCTATGTCTTTTATAAATAGTAGTGCGTATATGGAGAAGGCAATGGCACCCCACTGCAGTACTCTTGCCTGGAAAATCCCATGGACGGAGGAGCCTGGTAGGCTCTAGTCCATGGGGTCGCTAAGAGTAGGGCACGACTGAGCGACTTCACTTTCACTTTTCACTTTCATGCATTGGAGAAGGAAATGGCAACCCACTCCAGTATTCTTGCCTGGAGAATCCCAGGGACAGAGGAGCCTAGTGGGCTGCTGTCTATGGGGTTGCACAGAGTCAGATACGACTGAAGCGACTTAGCAGCAGCAGCAGCAGCAGCAGTAAGTATATGTTAATCCCAAGCTCCTAATTTATCCCTCCCCTACCATATTTCCCCTCTGGTAACCATAAATTTGTTTTCTAAATCTGTTTAGAAATCTGTTTTCTAAATTTGTTTCTGTTTTGTGAATAAATTCATTTATATCATTTTTAATTAGATTCCACACATGAGTGATTTTATATGACATTTGTCTTTGTCTGACTTACTTCATTTAGTGCATAATCGATGAATTTTTAGATTGTTGTGATGGACTAGCCTGATCATTGCCCCAGTCAACGGTGCACTTTAAGCCTCTCCACTGCTTATCCTGAAATAGCCTGTTTGTCTCCATCGCTGCCTCTCCTAACGTGTATTCAGAGTTAGAGTCTTCTTCATACATATGTATATGTTGCAGCCCAATCTCCATTTTCTAGAAATTCATAAAAATGTGTTTTATACATAGAAATTTGTCTTAAGTTGTATATATATATTAAAACCTCTTTTACAGTCATTCCAATAGGAATGACTTGGGAGGTGGGAAAAAATGTGGGTTCTGTCACTGGAACAGGAAATACCTCATTGCTAATGTCCACAGATCCACAATAAATGAGCCTGCTTCCTCAAACCAAATGGACACAATGATTAGTTGTGGTTAACAGAATGGGTAGACTAAATAAGGCATATAAAATTATCATGGGTGGTCCTCTCATTTAACAGACAGCAGTGGAAAGGTAAACATGTCTGTAAAATCTGATTTGATATAAAGCTTCAAGGCTTTTGGAGAAGGGCATGGCAACCCACTCCAGTATTCTTGCCTGGAGAATTTCATGGACAGAGAAGCCTGACGGGGTACAGTCTGTGGAGTTGCAAAGAGCTGGACATAACTGAGCAACGAGCATGCACACGCACACACCACCCCCCAAGGATTTTATTCAGCTGAAGAGAAAGCAAACTCACCTTCACAATCACCATTCCTTTACTGTAATTTTTTTATACTTGTATTAATTAAAGTATTTTTTTTTTTTGACTGAAAGGAACAGAATTCAATCCTGATTTGCCTACTCAAAGACATGGAATTTTTAAATGAGATTTTTGAGTGTCAGTAAATCTAAAAGAAGATGGAATAGACAACAAGGAAATGGCAGAAGTCAGGGAAGCGCTAGGAACTGAAACAGTCAGTATTCATGAACCCTTTTTTTAGGGCAGGAAATCAGCAGCTTAATTGATTCCCATTCATTATATCCATTCCAAATTCTTGGTAGAGAGCTACTGATAGGCTAAATATTTGTTAGGAATCTGCCCCTAAGTCAGTTAGGGGTAGAGTTACATAATATAAACAGAGTCAAAAACCAGCCCTTACAGAATGCTACTCATCTGAAGCATTAGCAAAATGTCTATGCTTTGTGTGGTGATTATGCCTCTTACTTCGCTCAAACAGCATTTAGGGTGTAGTATCACAGTGAAGCTCATTAGCCACTGAGCTCAAAGATGAAAACATCCTTAGAATAAACTTCCTGGCTGCTATCACTACATAGGAAATTCAGGAGCTCATGTTGGAAACAAAATCCTTCTTTCTATATATTTTTCATAGTTTCAGATGCAGAAGGTATTTTTATATTGTAATATTTACATACATTTATACCTCTTCCAAACAAATAAGCAAACAAAACCCAACAAAAATGACAGGGGAAGATACAGTTAGTCAAGCAATGAAAGCAAACAATAAATGATCAAACCTAAGGAGGCATTTCGTGAATATGTCAGTTGGCTCTAAGAAGTACCCTAGTGTAGCTTTACTTTTGTGAGTTAATATACAATCCTAAATTGAGACTGTACCATCCATGTTTAAAATCATAGAAATATGTAAGTCATAAAGATGACATAGAAAATTGTGTCATTTTATAGATAAGAAAACAGTCTCAGAAAAAAGAATTGTATGCTAAGACTAAAGAGTTGTTATTGTAAGAGGAAGACTCCAATTCAGACCTCTCACCCTAAATTCAGGGCTCTTTGAACTAGTTTCTAGTATGGTATTACAGTATTACAAGAGGATTCTATTCTGTCTGCTGTTGGAATCTTTTGGTAATAATTGGGGTTATTCTACTGGGAAAAAATCCTGCTGCATTCTATAAAAGAATAAGTTTTCTCCAAATCTATTCTCTATTTTATTTTTAGGATGAGTCTTTGCCTAGAAAAGTTGAAATTGTCAGTAATATCATTTTGATTAGTTTCATACTTGTAGTTGAGGGCATTTTATATAGTTAAGTGTTATGACTAAGCTTATTGCCCTGAGATTTTAATTAGTAATTAAACATTATTTTTTCTCAAGCCTTCTGATCAAGTTTCACTTGATCAAGTGCCTTTATTAATTTCTTTATTAAATCTCTAATCCAAATGCTTATTTAAGCAGAAAATAGGATCTTACTATTTTTCAGTATGAAGATAGAAATCTAGATATGTTTTCTACTTTTGAGAAATTCATAGGAGAGATAACAGAGAGAGATACAATAAAATAGTTATGATGCAATGTAATAGGTGATACAGAGAAAAATCAATGTTATAAAAAAACACAATACTTTTCACAGGGAATGTGTATGTGTGAAAAGTTATAGCTCCTTTCCTTATGGATTTCACAATTAGAGACCTTCAGTATTATTCTCTATCCAACAAGGCCTCATTGTGAACAAGATTTTCATGACCATATTTTTTTAGAAATGGGGATAATGTTACCTAGTTATTTTTGGTAACTATTAAGTAAGAAATCAGTAAATAATACAATCCTCATTTTTAAAATGAGAAAATTGATACTCAAAAGCTTAAAACTACAGGATCTTAAAAAAATTTTTAACTCCAAAAATTCTACCAGAGTTCCATATCCTTTAATTAGTATTTATTATGCACTCAGTAAATATTGCTTGAATGTTAGATGGTTGAGAAGTGGAATATGGAGGATAGTGACATTTGAATGGTAGATAACAAGATAATGATGTGTGGTGGATGGTATCGATTAAAATAAGTGAAAGGGAAAATAACACGTGTCACCAACAGAACATTGCCAGACTCCTGACACACAGGAAATGTTTATAAAACATTTTCCTAAATGGAATTAAAAATTTGGATTTCATACTGACAAATATTAGTATTATTTGGGATACAACTTTTTAAGGCCTAATTGACTCCAGTTAAATTCAACAGTAGAAATAATAGTACCATGAATCTTCAAACTGGCGATTGAATCAATTTGTATTTATATCTACATTAGGAAGCCATAACTCATTCTCATTGGATGCCAGTTAATGAGATGTTATGTCTTAGTGAGCTTCTCCATATAAACTGTGTTTTTAATCTAACTTAAATGAGAAAGCCAATTTCCCATGCCTCCCTGGGATTTTGCCTAGTGACAAATTCCTTTAAAACCCCAAGTTCCTTTGCTGCATTGCTTTAATGATGTTCTTTTATTAAAATGCTCATGAAAATTTTTAAAAATAAGACATATTTATACTTATAAAAACATGTAAAAAAGATAAACATATGTAAGTCCAATGTGCAGTATATTTGTCTGTCTCTCCCTCTATCATCACAATTTGCTGAGCAGTTTGAAGAAAATTTGTGATCTGCAGTGCACCCTGCAGAGACTTAACATCATCCTGCTGTTTCTTCAATAGTAAACAGTAAACTCTACTTGGATTTCCCAAACAATTATAAGATAATTAAGCTTAGCACTTTAAGGATGAGTTCAGGACTAGAACTGACCTCTTCTTGACTAAATAGTGCTCTGAGGGCAAAACAATTATAGAAGATCGTTTCAACCCTCTTCCTCCTGCCCCCCGCCACACACACACAAACACAGAGTAATCTGAGTCCTTTGTAATAAGTAGTGCCATTTTTTGTTTCATGGATTTAAATGTTTTGTAGATCAAAAACCTTTCTGATTACAAATGGGAAGAACTAGAAATAGATTCCTTGAGCCATGGTGACACACATGAAACCGCTCACTGAGTAAAATCAGAACAATAGAAGCCAGCAGAAACTTATCAAAATGTACTCACCTGAAGAACATACAAGAAACAAATAGTAGGGAAAAGAAAAAAGTCTCTAGAGACCCTCCAGTCATTCCATCTCTTAGTTTCTTCTGCTTCCTCGGCTCTGTGTTTTGGTGAACAGGAAGTAGATGGAAGAACTTGCCCTCATACGCCTCTTCTAAAAGAGGCAAAAATCACATACTCTGGATAGACGTGCATACAGGACATACGAGACTTCTAAAAGGGAGACTGTTGGGAATTCCCTGGCTGTCCACTGGTTAGGACGCTGAGCTTTCACTGCTTCTCATGCAGGTTTAGTTCCTGATCAGGGAGCTAAGATCCCTCAAGCCATGTGGTACAGCCCAGAAAAAAATAAAAGGGTAACTATTTTTAATCTCTCCTTACTTGCCTACCCTTGGTGTTAGCTGGACCTTATACAATATAAACTCAAAACTGAATTTTATCTCTCAACATGTTTATATATATGTAAAATGAGGCAAGTATCCTTCTCATAGGAATTTGTAAGAATTAAACAGTATATGTATGTAAAAGTGTTTATTGAATTTCTGAGGATAAAGTATTTGAAATGTGTTGAATGAATCTGTTCTATCATTAAATTTTTAAAAATATCTGTGAGAGTTAGGATTAAGACATGGCACACGTGGTCCTTGTATATCCTGGTACTAAATCTGGGTTTTGATTCCAAGTTAAGTTTAAAGTCATTGAAGAGTTTTAAGTGAGGAAGAGAGGTAAGATGATTTGACTTACATTTTTAAAAGATCACCTTGATCGATCTGTGGGAAACTCCTTGAATAATAGCAGGAAATTGACAGGAAACAATTGATGAGGCTTTTGCAACTGTCAGATGAGAAATGATAATGATTTAGGCCAACTGATATTGGAGTAGATCAAGTGAAGTTTAAACAAGAATACTTAGTTACAGATTGGGTGGAAGTTTTTGGAAAGATGCTGGGTAACAGGAAACAATTTAGAATGAAATTCAAACTTTGCTGTTAGCAACTGGGAGGACATAGAAATGTCCTTTTAAAGCATGAAGAAAAAATAGATTGTGTAAGAAATGTGCTGGCACATTTCATTAAAATTTTGGAAACACAATTTAGATCACTTTCTCATATCATACAGTCAAAGAGCTTCCCGAGATATTATTGCACTGACTGAGGAAAGCCTGAGAACCAAATTTAATAGAATAAAGTACAGATAAAAATGTATCTTATTTTTGTTTGAGGGATTTCTAATCTCAGAAAAAGTAAAAGAATAAATAAATTGGGAAGATGGAAACATTTGAATACAAATATCTGAAAACTTTTCAATACCAAAATAAATGATGAATAATATAAAATGGGTTTTCCTGGTGACTGAGATGGTGAAGAGTCAGCCTTCAATGCAGGAGACCTGAGTTCGATACCTGGGTCAGGAAGATCCCCTGGAGAGGGGAATGGCACCCCACTCCAGTATTCTTGCCTAGAGAATTCCATGGACAGAGGAGCCTGGTGGGCTACAGTCCATGGGGTCACAAAGAGTCAGACATGACTGAGCGACTAACAAACACAAACACACAAATATATAATAATAATATAATTAGCTTAAAAATACAAATGACGGGAGGGAAAAATTAGCAATATAATTCTTGAGAGAGGATTGCTATTTCATATTTATAAAGGATAAATTGGAAGGGTAAAGCAGATAATTTTAATAAAGCTAAAGAGTAAGTATACAGGAGGGAAGAGCTAACACAAAGCTTTTTATATAATAGTTACAAATGAATATTGGAAGCCTGAAACTGGAGTGATCTGAGCAAGAAGAGACACATTAAAATGTATAAATTTTATCAAAAGGTCAGTGGAATAATAATCAAAGATGCTCATATGACTAAGAAAAATCTTGGCTACAAAGCAGGGAGTGGTTTTGTGTGGTCAAGACCAGAAACAAAAAAATTTGGTTAGAATCATACAGGAACCAAATTCTTTTCTTTTCTTTTTTTTTTTTTTGATTTTTTTTTTAAATTTTATTTTATTTTTAAACTTTACATAATTGTATTAGTTTTGCCAAATATCAAAATGAATCCGCCACAGGTATACATGTGTTCCCCATCCTGAACCCTCCTCCCTCCTCTCTCCCCATACCATCCCTCTGGGTCGTCCCAGTGCACCAGCCCCAAGCATCCAGTATCATGCATCGAACCTGGACTGGCAACTCGAAATAACAGCATATAGTCACTTGGTGGAATAAGGGACACTATTACAAGTGACTCCTAGGAAGTTGTGCCATTCCTGAGAGTTATTTTATAACCTTCATTTATATCTAGAAAGTAGTTTTGTTCTCTGCTTACAAAAAACATCTTTCTTGATACAGTTTTTAAGTTTTTTGTGTTGTGTTCTCCGCTTGCTCCCACCCTCTCTATTTCTAGCCAAACGTCTTTCTAGCTAAAGTGCTTTAGGCTTTGTGCTTCATTTTATGATTGTGAAATTAAAACTGCTGACTTATATAGATAAGTACCTATATTTGATTCTGGTTGTTAAAAATGTGGGTCAAATCTTTGACCCAGTAAACTCTTTCATGGGACTTTATCATACTTAAATAATCCAAAAGCAAGTAAAGAAGACTACCTGAAACAAAAGAATTATAAATGATGAATTGAGTAACATAACATGTTCTGTATCACAATAAAATAGCCATTAGAATGACTATAATAAAGAATATAGCAATAAGTATATTCTGATGAGTCATTTTAAGCAAGATATAACTGTGTATCTACACTATGGTTTAAGCATTGTAAAAATTATATGTATTCCGGGACCAGGTCTGGATAGGAGCAATAAAAATAAAAACAGTTTGATTCACAGAGGTGATCAATTAACGGTTCTCAAACTATAGTGTGCAAATGAATCAGCTAAAATACTTCTTCAAAATTCCCTTTTATAGGCCTACCCTGAGATTTATATTCAATTACTCTGAAGAGAGACTTCAGATAAAGCATTCTCAAGTAATTCTGAGGCAGGTCATAAGTAGTTCTCTGTTGGGGACACTGTGACAGGATCAGGGGTGATTTAAAGGATTTATAATCACAGTATTAAAATTCACCTGTGTGCTTATATTGTTTGCCCCACAAATGAAATACATTGCACTGATTGTATTGCCCCTAGTCAAAATATGATAGACTAAATCATACACGTGCATGTGCCAAGTCACTTCAGTTGTGTCCGATTCTTCATGACTTCATGGACTGTAGCCTGCCAGGCTCCTCTGTCCATGGGATTCTGCAGGCAAGGATACTAGAGTGGGTTGCCATGCCCTCCTCCAGGGGATCTTCCTGATGCAGGGATCAAAACCGAGTCTCCTAGAGCTCCTGCATTGCAGCCTGATTCTTTACCACTGAGTCACTAGGGTAGCTCAAATTATACAAAGTTGACGTATAATATTATGATATGAAATGAAGTGAAAGTTGACTCTTTGTGACCCCATGGACTATATAGTCCATGGAATTCTCCAGCTGGAGTGGGTAGCCTTTCTCGTCTCCAGGGGATCTTCCCAACCCAGCAATTAAACCCAGGTCTCCCACATTGCTGGTGGATTCTTTACCAGCTGAGCCACAAGGGAAACCCAAGAAAATTGGAATGTGTAACCTATCCCTTCAGAGAAGGCGATGGCACCCCATTCCAGTATTCTTGCCTGGAAAATCCCATGGACGGAGGAGCCTGGTAGGCTGCAGTCCATGGGGTCGCTAAGAGTCGGACACGACTGAACGACTTCACTTTCACTTTTCACTTTCATGCATTGGAGAAGGAAATGGCAACCCACTCCAGTGTTCTTGCCTGGAGAATCCCAGGGACGGGGGAGCCTGGTGGGCTGCCGACTATGGGGTTGCACAGAGTCGGCCATGACTGAAGTGACTTAGCACCAGCAGCAGCAGCAGCCTATCCCCTTCTCCAGTGGATCTTCACTGGGGTAGCTCAAATTATACACAGTTGATGTATAATATTGTGATATATACATGCATATTTCTGATCCACATTAATCATTTTTTAAATTACCTGTGTCTGTGGGACTCTATTTTTCCCTATCTAGTCCCTGGAATAGACTTGACTCAATTTGCTAACTTTCTGCTACTCAGTTCTCAGTATTGATCAGGGTAAATGATAGATTTACATAAATTTGTTGTTGATAAAGGCCTTTAATGATAGTTCTCTAATGGAGGAGGATTAGAGTTAAGCCCGCTATCATGGATTCAATATTCACATTTCAGGGAGAGCCTATTCTTAGCTGTATCTCAGCTATCCTCCCGCCTCCTCAAACCTGGTTTCATTTACCCTCTTGAAGCAGATTCCATCTATGACCCAACACACATATCCTAGCACCACTGTATTCCTGCTGGCACGCTCCCTAGTGTACTGAATTGCCTCTCTTGGAAGTTCTAGTTAGCTTCCTGCTTTAAAGGGACTTATCAGTAGGAAGCATATAGCTGTAGCTTTCTATGATTAATTAATGATTGCTACCTAAATGACTGCTGTACTCAAAACTGTGGCTGGCATATACTTAGAAAATATACAACAAAGGTTAGGGGTTATCTACTGCATATATTGGTCTGCGTTAATATAACCCCAACCATCCCCATATCTACATTGGATACTTGAAGTGTTAGTCACTCAGTCGTGTCCAGCTCTTTGTGACCCCATGGACTGCAGCCCACCAGGTCCCTCTGTCATGGGATTCTCCAGGCAAGAATACTGGAGTGGGTTACCATTTCCTTCTCCAGAGGTTCTTCCCCACCCAGGGATCAAACTTGGGTCTCCCACATTGCAGGCAGACTCCTTACTAACTGAGCCATCAGGAAAGCTTTGGGTACTTGAACTGGACTTTAAATAAGGTAACCGCTATGGCTTCATGAATGGCCTACAGTTCAACTTTTTCTGGTCCCTGTTTCATCTTTCTCACTATCTACTCATAGGAATGATGTTTCAGCAAGAATTATACCCAGTGTTATCATATTTATAATGATTATATTAGAAAATGTATGCAATTTCTAAGTAGACTTAGTCACATTAATAATCTTCCCCACGTGTACTATACAAATGAGCTCTGTATTGAAAAGAAGGAAGAGGATGCAATACCATGTCAGGAACTTGGCACACATAATTAAGTTTACCTCATAACAATTCCATAATATGTGAGGAAAGTGAAGCTTGTAGATAATAGAGGTTTTAACGAAATGACAGAGGCATGATTTCAAATTATATCTGCCTAGAATGCTTTTTTTTTTTTTTGCTACTATACTACAACGCTAGTCAATCTGTCTGATTTGTTGAATTTAGTAAGTAAAAACAAATCACTTGGAGAGGTTTATTGCTAACAGCATGATGTCAGACAAGCCAAGCTGTTGAATTAAGGTTTTTAGCTTGTGTTTTAAAATTTTTTCTAGGACTGCTTATCTTAACTATCAGGCTATTGTATAACTTTAGATTTTGATCAAGTCCAAAAATAATGAAAGAGAAAAGAAAAATGAGATTTTATATACTATGGACAAATTCTTGACATAAAATTAATGTGCAGGGCAAATGGGGAGCTGAGCAAAAATGATTAATTGCTCATTAAAATTTACCTTGGTGTTAAAGTATGTCAAGGGCATATAGTTCTGAAGCCTATCGGACAAAACTAAGTGTGAGAAAAATAAGAAATGGACATGAGGTCATTCTTTTGTTCTGTTCTGTGAACTTAATAGCCGTGAGAACCATTACATAATGACTGACACAATGATACAGATCAAAAATGAACAACACAGCAATGCAAATTAAGAGGCTGGTATTGGTTTGACTTGGATAGGAATAATGAATAAGCAAGGTCAAGTCATGTGAGAATCCTTATTGTATTTAGGAGCTCTAATAAGAGTTTTAAACAGAAATTGTAGTTTGTATTTTAAAGATGTCAGTACCTTTTTCATTAAAATGCTCACAGAGACAAGATAACACATACAAATAATTCTGAGAATTAAAGATGTGTGTCAACCATTGGAGAGGGACCCGGAGGAGTTTACATGAACCACCAGAATTAGATAAAACTGGATTGAAAAATACAAGTATAACCTATGTATTAATTCCTGGTGGGAGGAAGTGGAGATTGAGGAGAATAGGAAATCAGTGTAAAATATGGTTTTATTCCTTCCAACATAAGTTGGAGACTTTAGATTAAAACAACCCAAACAACTAAAGATTTACCTATGGGTATGCTTTCCTTACAGCTAGAATCAGGGCCACAGGCCATCCACCACTGTCCCTCATCAATATCTCTCTTTTTGCATCCATTCCAAGAAACAAACTCTCAGAGTATGATATACAGTAGCACATAGAAGAAGGGGAGGACTAAGAGTGCGTTATATTTTTTCACATGTGTTTTCACTTATATACACTGATGCATGTACAGAGAGAGACAAGTATAATATTAATATAAATAATGCTAAAGATTGTAGGCATTCTGATGGGAATTCTGATTGGGAAAAGAGCCACAGATACATTTGTACTGAGAGGGTAACAAGCAGGAAGGCCAGGGGTCTCCAAATGGAGGAAATAGCCTGCAAGTGTCAGACATTTTTATCTCTCTTAAGCGGCAGGAGGAAACAAACTAGCAATATTTTTTTCCTTCTCTATACAAATTTAAAGAGAGGTTTCTCTTAAAATACTGTGTTGCCATAATGACACCTGGTTTCGCCTGAAGTTAGCTATTCTTGAGCCTAGAGATAACCAATGCCTTTTTCTTATGGAAATGTTTGTCTTAAGCTATGCTAATGTACTACACCTTTACCCCAAACTCTGTCTCCAAGTTGGTTCCGCCTCTTGGCCCAGAACCTACTTGACAAACCAGTATGTTATACTCAGATATTGTTCCCCTAATCTATGTAAATGAAACTATTTGTATGGTGGTCTGCCCTTCTTTAAGATTCAAGTTAATCATTTTATGGCCCAGGATAAACCATTTGGTGCCAAGATTATCCCCAAATGCATCTTATGGGCGAGGGGCCTGGTGCTATTCTAAATTATAAGACATTCCTTTCTTTCATTAACAGACTGCTAGTGACTATATAACATCCAGCTGAAGACTAGCAAGGGGGGTACTCTTTCTGCCCCCTTCTGATGCCTATATCAGAAGCTTTCTCTATCTCCTTTATACTTTAATAAAACTTAATTACACAAAAGCTCTGAGTGATCAAGCCTCGTCTCTGGCCCCAGATTGAATTCTTCTCCTCCGGGGGCCAAGAATCCCGGTGTATTCGCGTGATTCAACAACAACCTTTCAGTACCTCATCTTCATTTGTTGAGGTACTGAAATTGAGACAATCCTCATTTATATCAAGATGAATTAAGTTTTGTCAATTTAATGTGCTTTTAATTCTTACCTTTTATTTTGACATTTCTTACATAGAAGTACTATACATTTCATGCTTATTTATTTTTAATTATATGTTAAACATTTTATTCATAATTATCAAGCTCATATTGTTACTATGGAAGAAATGTATTACCATTTAAATCAGAAGACCATGGTGAGAATTTGGACTAGAACAGAGAATTGATTAATAGACTCAGTGATTCAATCAAATAATGCCTTTACCAAAGCAGGAGCTAAAATGCTAATGGCTTGAACATTAGGTAATGATATAGCTAAAATCTAGGGACAAAGACTTTGTGATCACTTCCTTCTACAAGTTACAAGATTCCTATTGCTGATTTTAACTTAAATTAAGTATACCCCATTATTGTCACAGACAAAAATCTGGTCCTGTCACAGCCAATATTCCTATTCATTAGGAAACCTCAGCAAAATCTAAAAAGGCAAACCCCAAAACTTGCAAACTTCATTTAGAAATTTGAATGACACAAGTATTTCCTAAGTAAATTTCTATTCATCCAAGAAATCTAGAAGTGAGACTATAGTAGTTTGAGGAACTCAGAATTATACATTTTTTAGTTAAAAAATAAACTAGTCTTCAAGGTATCTACAGACAATGAAGTCAGTGTATTAAATGTTCCAAGATCTTTGACCCAAAATATTCAAAGTAGCTTCACATTACAGAAGGTCATTCCCTTAGAGTAACACTTAAAGTCAGAGGAAGCTGAAATGTCTAAATAACTGTGAGGAAATAGACAAATCAACAGATACTAGCCCCTTGAGTTCACTAGTGTCTGCCTCACCCCTGCCTATGATAGGACTTTAAGGAAAGCAAATGTAGACCAAGAAAAATGATAGGTACTGAGAGTGAGTTGGAGCTATGACTAGAAAAATTAAACCCATCATAATCTAAAAATACTAAAAATGGAAGCAGGGCAAAAAGAAGCAATTATTAGCATTATTGAAACAAATAAAATAATAGAAAGTATCAGAAATGAAATAGAAAATCTCTGCAAAAGAGGACCAAATGGAGATTTTAAAACTGAAAATTTTAACATTGAAATATAAAAACTCAGTGGATGAGTTTACAATACTATGGAAGAGAAAGAGGGGGGAAAAATCAATGAATTGTGTCCAAATAACCCAGAAATTACCCAGTCTGAATAGCAGACAGAAAAATAAACCAGAGATAGAAATAAGAATAGAAGCCAAGGCCAAGGGACCTGTGGTCTTTAACCAAAGTCTAACAGTTGTACCATCAGAGTCCCATAATGAGATGAGAAAGAGAGCAGGGTAGGTAGAACACACAGAAGAATAATGGCTTTAAACTTTTCAGTTTGGCAGAACAGATTACCCACAGATTCAAGAGCTGAATGAACTCCAAACAGAATGAACTCAAACAATTTGTACTAAATTCATCATAGTCAATCATCTGAAAACAGAAGAAGAAAAAGCTTAAAAGCAATGAAAAAGGAAAGACACCAAGTTCTGAAAGAATTGTCAACCTATATATTATATCCAATGAATATATCTTTTAGAAATGAATAGGAAATCAAGACATTCTCAGATAAAGGAAAACTAAAAGACTGGTATACTGGGAAAGATTGAAGGCAGGAGGAGAAGGGGATGACAGAGAATGAGATGGTTGGATGGCATCACTGACTCTATGGACATGAGTTTGAACAAGCTCCAGGAGATGGTGAAGAACTGGGAAGCCTGGTGTGCTGCAGCCCATGGGGTCACAAAGAGTTAGACAGGACCAAGTGACTAAACAACAATGAAAAGAACTTATCACCAGTAAATTTAAAGAATGACTAAAGTCCTGTGAACAGAAAGAAATGCTGAAAGGGACCCTTGGGACATCAGGAAGAGGAAGAAGAGCAGAGGAAGCCAAAGCATTGGTGAATACAATAGACCTTCCTTCTCTTCTTGAGTTTCTAAGTTATGTTAAACTGTAGAGGTAAATACTATCATCTGTCTTACGTGATTTTAAATGTATGTAGAGGAAATATTTAAGACAATTATATCATAAGCAGAAGATAAAAAGATGTAAAGGAAAATAAGGTTTTTATATATTACTTGAGAGATAAAATGATGATATCATTAGACTTTGATAAATTATATGTATGTAATATAATATCTAGAACAATAATCAAAATAACTATGAGATTACAAGAGATACACTAAAAAACACTACAGAGAAATAGAGATACACTATGCACTAAATAAAAATGTAAAATTATTCAGTTTATATTAAAAATTATTCAATTATCCTACAGAAAGGCAGGACAAAAGCAACACAGAAACTTAAACAAAATTAAAATGGCCAACCCCCGCCTCAACATGGCAGTAATTACGTTAAATGCAAATGGTCTAAATACACCAATAAAAGACTGAGACTGGCAGAGTGAATTTAGTAACGTGTCCCAACAACGTGCTCTCTACAAGACATTAAATATAACAACATAGGTAGGTTGAAAATGAAAGGATCGATAAAGCTACATCATACAAACATCAAACAGAGGAAAACAGGAATGGCTGTGTTAATTGACTTCAGAGCAAAGAAAATTACCAGAGATAGAGAGGTATCATATGATAAAAGAATTAATCCACTAGGAAGATTTCACAACCTTAAATGCATCAAACAGCAGAGCTGCCAAATATGTCCAGATAATTGATAGAACTTAGAGGAAATATCTGCAAACCTGCAATTATAGTTGGAGATTTTAACACCCTCTATTGACAATTGATAGAACATATAAACAGAAAATCAAGAGGGATATAGAAGAACCAAATAACAAAATTAACTGACAGTATATAATTGACACTGACAGGATATTCCATTCAACAAAGCTGAATATACATTCTTTTCAAATGTCTACTGGACTTTTACCAAATAGATCATAACCTGGCCATAAAACAAATCTCAGCAAATTTAAAAAAATTAAAAATATAGAGTATGTTCAGTGACTACATAGAAGCCAGCTGAAATCCATTATAGAAAATAACAGGAAAATCTCCAAACAATTGGAAATCAAACAATGCATTTCTAAATAATTCATGGGCCTAAAAGGAAATCTCGAGGTAAATTTTAAAGTTAAATTAAATGGATTTAAAATAAAAATATAATAGCCTAAAATTTGTGTAGCAAACTCAACAGCAGAAAAAGAAAAACAAACAAACAAACTAAAAATTCAATTTAAAAACTGGCAAAGGGCGTGGATAGCCATTTCTCAAAGAAGATATACAAACAGTCAACAATCCTATGAAAAGATGCTTAGTATCACTAATCATTGTGCTCAGTCATTAAATTGTGTCCAACTCTTTGCTATAGCCTGTGAGGCTCCTCTGTCCATGGGATTTCCCAGGCAAGAATACTGTAGTGGATTGCCATTTCCTTCCCCAAGAGATCTTCCTAACCTAGGGATCAAACCTATATCTCCAGCTTGGGCAGGCAGATTCTTTACCACTGTACTACCTAGAAAGCTTCACATTAAAACACAATAAGATACTGCTTCATACCATTAAGATGGCTATTATCAAACAAATAGAAAATAACAATTCCTGGTGAGGTTGTAAAGAAATTGGAATGCCTGTACATTGCTGGTGGGAATGTAAATGGTGCAGCTGCTGTGGAAAGTGGTATGGTTGTTCCTTAAGAAATTGAACATAGATTTACCATATAATCCAGCAATTCTACTTTTGGGTATATACTCAAAATAAGTAAAAATATGAACTCCAAGTGATGGGACCAGATGTAATGATCTTAGTTTTTTGAAAGTTGAGTTTTAAGCCAGCTTTTTCACTCTCTTCTTTCACCTTCATCAAGAGACTCTTCAGTTCCTCTCTGCTTTCTGCCATTAGGGTAGTGTCATCTGCATATCTGAGGTTATTGATATTTCTCACCACAATCTTGATTCCAGCTTGAGCTTCATCCAGCCCAGCATTTCACATGATGTACTCTGCATATAAGTTAAATAAGCAGGGGGACAATGCTAATGGCAGAAAGGGAAGAGGAACTAATGAGCTTCTTGATGAAGGTGAAAGAGTAGAGTGAAAAAGCTGGCTTAAAACTCAACATTCAAAAAGCGAAGATCATGGCATCCAGTCCCATCACTTCGTGGCAAATATTTGGGGGAAAAATGGAAAGAGTGGGCTCCAAAATCACTGTAGACAGTGATTGTAGCCATGAAATTAAAAGACTCTTGCTCCTTGGAAGAAAAGCTATGACAAACCTAGATAGTGCATTAAAAAAGCAGAGATGTCACTTTGCCAACAAAGGTCTATGTAGACAAAGCTATGGTTTTCCCAGTAGTCATCTACAGTTGTAAGAATTGGACCATAAAGAAGGCTGAGCACTGAAGAATTGATGCTTTCGAACTGTGGTGCTGGAGAAGACTCTTGAGAGTCCCTTGAACAGCAAGGAGATCATCAAATCAGTGAATCCTAAAGGAAATCAGTCCTGAATAGTCATTGGAAGGACTGGTGCTGAAGCTAAAGCTCCAATACATTGGCCCACCTGATGCTAAGAGCCTTCTCATTGGAAAAGACTGATGCTGGCAAAGATTGAGGCCCGGAGGAGAAGGGGATGACAGAGGATGAGATGGTTGGATGGTATCACCGATTCAACAGACATGAGTTTGAGCAAACTCAGGGAGATTGTTATGGACAAGGAAGCCTGGTGTGCTGCAGTCCTTACAAAGAGTCATACACAACTGAGCAAATTAACAATAATGGACTCCAAAAGATATTTGTATGCTATGTTCATACCTGCATTATTTACAATAGCCAAAATATGGGAGCAATTCATGTGTTCATCTCCAGATGAATGAATTAGTAAATTGTGGTATATAGATACTATTGAATATTATTCAGCTTTAAAAGGGAAGAACATTTTGACACTTGCTACAACATAGATGAAACTTGAAGACATTATGCTAAGTGAAATAAGCCAGTAAGAAGAGGACAAATATTGTACAATTCTACTTATATGAAGTATTCTGAATAGTCAAATTCATGGAGACAGAAGGTAGAATGGTGATTTTCAGGGACTGTGGGGAATGAGCAATGGAGAGTTATTATTTTTTGGGTACAGAGTTTCAGTTTGGGAAAAAGAAAAAGTTCTAGAGGTAGATGGTGGTGGTGGTTGCAGAACAATGAGAATAATGCGATGGAATTTTAGTCCTATAAATGGTTAAAATGGTAAATTTTATGAAATATATATTTTATCACAACTACAAAAATGTGGGACATAGCTAAAGTAATGATGAGAGGAAAGTTTATAGCACAAATTACACACATTAGAAAAGAGGAAATGTCTCAAATCATTAATGTGAGATTCCACCTCAACAATATAGAGAAAGGAGAGCAAAACAATCCCAGAGCAAGCAGAAGGGGACAAGTAATAAAGATAAAAGCGGGAATCGAAATTGAAGAAGAAAAAAATTAGATATTTAACAAAGCAAAGAGCTGGTTCTTTGAAGAGTTCAATATTATTGACAGTTAAGACTGACAAAGGAAAAAGAAAGACTCAAATCACCAATATGAAGAATGAAACATAGTATATTATTACTAACTTGCCCAAATATATATCAAGTACTCTATTTGAGACATATTAAATTTGATACATATCTTGAAGCTCCCAAGTTATAAAGTAGGCACTGGGATTTAGGTGTCTTGGTGTACAGGAACTCTCATTGAAAACTGCCTTAGTGGGTCAAAAAAGGGTTTTGGAAATTTACCATGTGACAATGCATCTTTCATCTGAGAACAGACATACCTGATTAAACTATTATGTGGAATACATTGCACATCCAGGCTTAGTGTATTTCATCCCATGAACATAATTTAAGTCATAACAAGAAATACAGTGAGAGCGTATCAGTTTCCTTATATATTTTTTATTATGTCATGAACATTGTTGCATGATTGCCACTTTATAATAGCTCCATTAGAGAATCAGCCCTCTCTACATCCCAAGTGATGTCACTGTTTTCATTGGATATAAATGAAGGAAGGTCACCCATAGAAGAAAGGACTTATAAGGTTGTGTCTATTAGCTTAATTGCTAGTGAACTTCATTTATCCACCTCCTTGCAAGATAGCTAGGGGCTGGGTGATTGATCGGGCAGCATGTTCCCCAGTGCTGCTCAGACTTTTGAAACCTGAAGCAGAAAATCTTCATCATTGAAATTCAGAGAAATTAGAGTGGGTCATAGCTGGTTGCTACATACCGTCTAGTGGAAAATGGGATTTTGTTGAAAAATTTCTCAAGCTCATATCTGTCTCTAAGTTCTGAACATTTCACTCCCTGATTATAAAAAGAACCTACTATATAATTATAGACCCAAGAGGAAGAAAGTTTCTACTAATTTTTGACCACAATTTCCACTAAAACAACAGGGAGACACCATCATGTATGTCATTTAAAGTCACAGGAATATCTGCAATTACACAGAACAATGTTTCTATTAATAAAAAATTAGGCCATTTTAGGTCTCCACTAGAAATCTTTTTAAAAGATTTATCAAAGTTTAAAACAATAATACAAATAAAACAGAATATTTAAAAGTTGATAATTATGATAATTATTTCAGATCAGTGAGAGAGATGAAATTATCTGAAATCTCAGCAAGCTTTCTATATCTGGTTTAACAATGAATAGCTGTAGTTGACAACTTGAGCCATATTCAGTTGCTATATTCTTTTTAATCCCCTTTTCCGTTAGACGGTTCTAACTTAAATTTTAGTCATCAGGAATGGACAGCAGTGTCCAGTGTATGTTCAGTGGTTCTGGAGATTCAGATTTAAAATGGACCTAAAATTTATAGACAGATTTTTCAGTGACTACAATACACTGTAATAACAGTTCAAAAGCTGAAAAGTTAAATGTCTCAACATGAAAGATAATGGTAAACAGGTCTTTATCCACTCTTGCATTCATCTCTGGAAGGCATTGTTTCAGGTTTTGATTACGTATGGCCACATTATAAACCTACAGTTTCATTCTCCAGCAGGTAAAAAAGCCATCAGGTATTGTGAAAGAGTGAAACTTTGCCATCAAGCAATCTGCTTTAGTTTTCTTTTGAAACCTTACTGTTTTATCTTTACCTTGAAACATTCTAGTATATTAACCTGGTGTCATAGAATCAGACTTTAAGTTTCTGCCCATTTCAATGAGAAATACAATTTAAGTACATACTTAAAATCTTGGAAATGATCTGAAATTATCAGAAATGTTTTATCTAATGACTGATTTCACTCATTTGCATGTCTTTATAACAATGTGTATTCTTATGCACTTTTTTTTCATAGCATATTAAGAATACTACTCTATTTGATCATATTCACAATTATCCTCTTTTCTTTTTGACCCTGAATTCAGATCAGGAGTGGACTCTGGAGCTGGAATGCCTGAGTTTGAATTACAGCTCAGTTAGTTATTAGCTATATGACCATGAACAGCTTACTTAAGCTCTCAGTTTCTTCACTGATAAACTGAAGATCATACTAGATAATGACAATTTCATAGGTCATACGTGAAGCGAGTGAAAGTTGCTCAGTTGTGTCTAACTCTTTGTGACCCCATGGACTATATATTCCAGGATAATGCTCCAGGCCAGGATACTGGAGTGGATAGTCTTTCCCTTTTCCAGGGGATCTTCCCAACCCAGGGGTTGAATCCAGGTCTCCCACATTGTAGGCGATTTCTTTACCAGCTGAGCCACGAGGGAAGCCCAAGAATACTGGAGTGGGTAGCCTATCCCTTCTCCAGTGGATCTTCCTAGCCCAGGAATTGAACCAGGGTCTCCTGCATTGCAGGCAGATTCTTTACCAACTGAGCTATTGGGGAAGCCCATTCATAGGTCATAGTGGTCATTAAGTGAGCTAATTCATCTAAAGGTTTTAGAGCAATGCTTGATATATAATGTGTATTGAGTCCATGTTATTTCTTATTATATATGAATAACAGGAAACCTAAAAACTTATAGAAATATTAGAGATGTTATCTAGTTGCAATATATGCAGTACATGTGGTTTTAATTACTTTTCTGAGTGATTATGCTTTATTAGTCAGAACTTTCTGTCATGAATTGAAAGAAGAAAGCATTGAACATGGCTTGAATTGAGAAAAGGAATACATTGATTCACATAAACTGGGAAATCCTAGAGGAAATTTCTTAGCTTGGCTGAATTAAGAATTTAGACAATGTTATCAATAATAAATCAACCTATTTTTCTCTCTCTCTTCAATCTCTTGGTTCTACTTCTTGCAATTTAGCTTTATTCTCAAGAAAGAAGTGGCTTTCAGCTACCCTGTGCTTATAGTTCTTAACTATTACAGTCTCAAAGAAGACTTTCACTCTCACAGCATCCTTATGGATCCCCATGTAAAATAAACACATAAAATGGTTTATGGGAAAATCAATCTCTAGTTAATTGCCACTTTCACCTTCTCTCTAAAAGCATTTCTCCTGATCCCTGAGCAAAATCTCAGGCTTGTTTCATATCTTTTAGTTAATAACAAATAGTTTTCTTTCTTAGTGTTAAAAAACCCAGGCTAATATTAAAACTTCAATGTTTCATCCACTTCGTTTCATCCCCCAGACTCTCCCTTCTTCAGACTGGAAATTCTGCAATGGGAACACATAGGTGGTATTGGTTTCCTCACCTTTTTCTGTTCTTGCTTCTTTACTCCTGTCCCACTCACCATGCTTCTTTTAAATCCTCTAGTGTTGGACTACGGAGAAGGCAATGGCACCCCACTCCAGTATTCTTGCTTGGAAAATCCAATGGACGGAGGAGCCTGGTAGGCTGCAGTCCATGGGGTCGCTAAGAGTCAGACACGACTGAGCGACTTCCCTTTCACCTTTCACTTTCATGCATTGGAGAAGGAAATGGCAACCCACTCCAGTGTTCTTGCCTGGAGAATCCCAGGGATGGTGGAGCCTGGTGGGCTGCCGTCTCTGGGGTCACACAGAGTCGGACACGACTGAAGTGACTTAGCAGCAGCAGCAGCAGTGTTGGAACAGGGAATTAGGAGAAGAAAGGACAGAAAAGGTTTGCTCATATGATGCGGTCATTATCTGGCATGGGTGCCCTTAGGGACTGGCAGGTATCCAAAGGCTTACTCATCTATTGGGATGACCAAAAACTAGTTCAGTTTTTTCCATAAGTTTCCTCTGTTGTAGTGTTTCATAGTCTTTAACTTCATTCAAAATAATTTTGTTAGATTGTATTGTGACCATTGTCATATCAGTGCTTCATTAAGAAAAAACAAAATTGGTGAACTCTTTTGTGTAGCCATTTTAATATTCAAGATGGAAGAAAACAGCAACATTTTTGGTATATTATACTTTATTATTTTAAGAAAGGTAAAAATGGAACTAAAATGCAAAAAAAAAAAAAAACAAAAAAAAAACAGAAAGAAAATGGTGGTGCTCTTGACTGGGAGTCCTTTAAAACATGCAGGTCTGTCTGTCTTCCACAGGGGTCATATCACTTCTCTTGTGCCTCACATCTTGCCCCCAGACTCTGGAAGTCCAGGACACTTGTGTTGTGGCTCTTTTTGCTGGGCTTGGGAATGAGCCTCACTACAGGCAGTATGAGTTATCTGTTTACTACGAGTTTGTCTTGCCAGGCTTGCCTGATGTCCTGGTGCTGTCTTGAGTAGAGAAACTTTTCTAATTTTTTATTCGTCTTGGTAGATGTGTGTGGCTCTTTCATAAAGTACATTTTTCAATTTAGCTTCATCAATCATATAGGTGATACTTTGATTTTTGATTTTATTATTTGTTTTATTTCTCACATTGTTCAGAATCTAGGTAGGAAAAGTACTTTCCCTATTAGAGGGAAGGAAAACTCTCCAGTTATCTATAGACCACCTTACTGAGAAACACTAAACTATTGGGGAAAATATAAAATGGAGAAGGCCTAGGACATGGCCTCTGCCTTCAAATTTTTAGTTTAATTAGAGAGGAGATAAGTAAGACAAAATATACAGTTTGGAGAACTTGCCCCAAGATTGGAAGAGTCAGAGTTTGAACCCAGTTCTCTCTGATTCCAACATCTTAATCCTTCATAAGACCTTACTCTGACTTTTAGAAGCTTAGAGTTTAACAGAGAACCTGATACTCAATCTTCATTTCAAGATAATAAGAAAAACCTTACTTCTATCAAGTGTTTTTATGTAATAAATATTATGATAGAAGGTCTTTCTTCGTATGCAATGTCATTACTTGGCAACGACAGAGTGACTGTCTTGGTCAGTTCAGGCTGCTGTAACAAAGTACCATGCGCCTGGTGACTTAACTAATGACAGACATTTCTCACAGTTTTGGAGGCTGGAAGTCTGAAATCAGCATGCCAGCATGGTCAGGTTCTGGTGCGGAATCATGGTCAGGGTTGCAAATGGCTGATTACTTCTTGTATTCTCACATGAAGAAAAGAGAGTGAGCTAGTTCTCTGGCCTCTTCTTTTAAGGGCACTAGTCTCATTCATGGAGAAGGCAGTGGCACCCCACTCCAGTACTTTGGCTTGGAAAATCCCATGGATGGAGGAGCCTGGTAGGCTGCAGTCCATGGGGTCGCTAAGAGTCGAACACACTGAGCGACTTCACTTTCACTTTTCACTTTCATGCATTGGAGAAGGAAATGGCAACCCACTCCAATGTTCTTGCCTGGAGAATCCCAGGGACGGGGGAGCCTGGAGGGCTGCCGTCTCTGGGGTCGCACAGAGTCGGACACGATTGAAGTGACTTAGTAGTAGTACTAGTAGTCTCATTCATGATGCCTCTACCCTCATGACCTAATTACCTCGCCAAGGCCCCACCCCCAAATACCATCACATTTAGGATATTTCAACTTAAGAATCTTGGGGGACACAAACATTTAGTCCATAGTAACGTCCTGAGTGTAAGTACATGAATCAATCAGCATGATTATTAAAGCTCATCTCTGGCACCCAACCAGTTTAGTCACTCTCTACTTGTATATGCTGATCATGTGTATGTGCTCACCAAAAACCAATGCATTTTTCATATATTCTGAAACATCAGAAAATAATTCAAAATCATAAACCCCAATTTCTGAGATTTCAAAATGTTTATTTTTACTGTACTTTGTTATGTATTTAAAGAAATATAACATTCAATTTCACAAAACTGACATTTGTATTCTGATTTTATTTTAAAAGTGATTTTTTTAATATATCCACTCATTTGATACTTATAATGATGTTATGAAATAGATTATCATTATTATTATTATCAACATTGTAATTATCATTATATTATCAGGAACCTAAGGCTAAGAGTTATAAAATAGCTTGCCAAGTTAGCAGCTGGCTGGGCTCTCTTCTGATTGTAAATCTTTCTGCTCTACTTCAGTGCCTTGGATACTGCCAGCAGTCACTCTAGCTTTTCTTTGGCTAGTTCTTCCAGAATGATGGATATCTTCAAAAAGTTGCCAACGTGACTGCAAGGGCTGATTATTAGCTGGCTAGAAAGAAAACATGTATCAGACACTGTGGTAAAGTACATTTATACAGGCATTGTTTTTAATTATGAAAAGCTGGTATGATAGGTACTTTTTTGAAATATTAAATCATGTTTTGCTTTTCTAGTTATAAAAGAAAATAAAAAAGAATGAGCACTATTTATGTTTTAGAGTTTGTATTTTCCTCTCCTCATTCCAAAAAGGCAACCAGGACCTTGTATTCCCTTCCCTTGAATATAATTTCTAAGCAAAGCATAATTACTGATAGAAAAATCACTTTTTATGGCTTTTTAGAAGCTTAAATTCCTGGCAGGTATCGTGAGAGAGACAAAAGAGAAACCAGTCTCTTCCAGGATGAGAAGTAGATAAAAGCAGAAAGGGTATGGAAATCTGCTAATTTGTAGTGTATCTGAAATGTGAAGTCTGGTCCATTGAAAATGCCCATGGAAAAAAAGCCTATTTCAAGGGAATGATTACTTGATAAAGGTCAGAAGGCTGGACCTTAGACATTATGGCTGAAACATAGGCAAATGTTCTGGTGCCTGACAGTACTACAAAAGCTCCAGAGCCACAGGGCTTTGAAATTCAGTATAGGATGAATGTTAGGTGTATCAACTCTTCAGGAATGTCTCAAAGGCAGGCAAAGCCTCTGTGGACATATGGTTTTACAAAAGCCTCCATTTGTATGAAGGCAGAGAGAGAAAGGATTCACCAAAAATTGCTTTTCTAGACAGATACTAGCTGGAAACTGGGAGTCAGATTTAATTTTACTTAAATACAATAAAGCTTATACATGCGTATGTGTGAAATGGAATTGGATAGTTGAGATGAGCTTGGCAAATATGGATCATTTCTGACATTGAATGATGGGTGTATTGGGGCCCATGATGCTATCCTCTTTTTGTTAAAAAAAATATAATAAAGCATTTTTAAGAAGTCAACAAGGTAACAATTCTTGCACTCCTTTTTATAGAAAAAGATTCATCCTGGTGATGCTATAAAGAGTCTAAGAAGTACAAAATTCCTGCCATGGGCTTAGAATGGAGAGTGGACAGTATACATGACCTGCATTTTTCCATTCTTGATTAATATTCTCCAATGTTTATGTTTTATACAGATTCATCAAAAATCACAATATTCTGTTTTAGTCATCTTCACACAGAAATACAGCAAATATGTCATGCTTTTGTGGGGATGGGTTAATAATTTGAATCAACAGCCATGTCTTTTATTATAAATAAAGTTATTGTCCAATATTTAATTCTATAGCCTTTTAAACCAAAACCTGAAAGAAATGTTTCTGCTTGCTTTAGTTCCTGGGGAAGTTCTACTAGGAACAGATACAGAATTTAACTAGAGTCCCTGATCCACTAAAGCTGCTAGATCCAGATAATCTTGCTGGCTTTGGTCCACCAGACTAGAAGATGATGAAATAAAACCCAGCCTGTATCCTTACCAGAGTCTGGGGGCTGGATTTCATTTCCAAGCTCAGAAAGAAAAAAAAAAAAACCTAGTATCCAACTCCTCCCCCACCATCAGTCACGATGCCCAGCATCAGAGTTCAGATTCCTACTCTTCCCAGAGCCCTAGAGCTGTCAGGCTCTCTGAGGCTCCCCAGTCGAGTCACCAGCTTCTTTCAAGTTATGCGGTAAGACCTGCAGCTCAGCTGGCCCGTAAGCCTGAGCCAGCAAAGCTCCTTCTTCCAGAATGTACTGCTAACACCAAGATACCTGAGATGAGCTAAGTCCAACAGAGAGAAGTCTGAGCACCACCAGAGAGGCCTGGAGTACATTTCTACGGACTGCTGGCTCTCCTGCTGCCCCAGGAAGGGGCTGTGCTCCTGGGAAGCAATTATGACTCAAAGTTTCTGGTAGCTCAAGTAGATTTGAAATTAGATCCCGAGAAGCATGTACTACTGAGCAACTCTCCACAGACCTCTCTAGGTCTTTGACGAATGTCCAGCCACACTTAGGACTAACCCAGGTGCGGCCATTTCCCCATTTCCAAAACGGCTGCTTTGGAACTGCTCTCCCACATTCAGGCCCCTGAGGGTTTCCTGTCTTTCAGAGCTGAGGGTGGAGTATCAAAACCTGTAGCATAGGGAGCAAGCATGCAGTGCTCAATAGCCTCTGACTCTTTGCGACCCCGCCAGGCTCCTCTGTTCATGGGATTCTCCAGGCTAGAATACTGGAGTGGGTTGCCATTTACTTCTCTAGGAGATCTTCCCAGCCCAGGGACTGAACCGAAATCTCCTGCGTCTCCTGCATTGCAGGCGAATTCTTTTACTGCTGAGTAGGTTTCAGAGACCCTGGAAGGTTTCAAAGACCTCCCCCAAAATTTCAAAATGATATACAGGAAGAAAATGTTACAACTTTTATTTATATTCGTCATTTTTTAATGGGCTGAAAAGAAAGTACACTTAAAAATGTATATGGTTGACAGTGGAATCTCCACTCGGTGCATGTGTCACTTAGGTATAAGCTGTACCCTGCAGGGAGAATATAAATTTCACACCTCAAAGGGGTTGACGACTGCACCCCCACACTTCCATTCAAGTACATCGCACCCTAGTGTGGTTCACATAAGCGTGGCTACGTGTATTTATGAATTTGGTATCATGAAACGTAGACTCTATATAATGCTTAAATTGTAATGACATAAGGTGTGACTGTATAGATCTATTTTATACAGGTGTTATTTTCATTTTGTGCAACATAGTTCCCTTATTATCTTTCAGCAAAGAACCTGAAAGAGTAACAGTTTTCTTTCACTAAATGACAAGTATTCCAAATTCGCTGACCTTTTCTGTGATGACAAGCAGCTGTCGATAGAATGCCACCTAACAGAGATCCTTAAAAAAGATAAAGACACGTTGTCTTCTTTCAAGGTAGAGGTGACATTCTAACAATGCGTGAGAAAATGATTGTTTTTGCTTTGTTTTCTTTTATTTTTAATCCTTCTCTGGGAAAAGAACGTTGAAAAATTAATGTTTGGAAGTGTTTATATTACTGTCAAAAATGATGTGTCTCAGGCATAAGCTTCTCATATCTTACATTTAATAGTAATTGAAGCAGAATTCTCTAACATGTTTTAAGAGCTTTGAAATAAAGAGTTTCAGTGGTTTTTTAAACCATTTGATAAAAGTATTAAAATCCCTTCTGACTCATTCCAAAAAGAAAATCTGATTTTGACATCAGGAAAAGAGATAATTTATTGACTGTTTACAATGCAAATGAACAAGAAATTTTTAAAATGAAGCTAAGATATTAACACTGTGATTTAGAAAGTGCAGCCAGTGATGCACCTCCTCTTTTGGATGCACAGATCTTTTGAGAACTATCTTGTGGCAATATCTTTATGGTCATCAAAACCACATATGAAAATAAAATACAGCTAGACTTTAAATTTCTGCAACATAAAGCATTGAACCCAAATTTTTATTTAATTAATGAGGCATATTCCCATCATATCACAATGCTCAAAGTGTTATTAATAATTTAGTGAGCATGTAAATACAGCTTCTTGTTTAATTAATGCATATACTTTAAATATTTCTAGTTCACTTGATTGCATTCTTTGTATAATGTCTATTTTTGTAAATTGTTTGCAGTGTGCATAATACCCAGGGCTTGCATGCGTGCATGATAAGTCACCTCAGTCGTGTCCAGCTCTTTGCAACGCTATGGACTGCAGCTCCCCAGGCTCCTCTGTCCATGGGATTCTCCAGGCAAGAATTCTAGAGTAGGTTGCCATACCCTCCTCTGGGGATTTTCCCAACCAGGGATTGAACCTGTGTTTCTCTTACAACTCCTGCATTGGCAGGTGGGTTCTGTACCACTAGCGCCACCTGGGAAGCCCTGCATAATACCTTGTACCTTATGGAAGAAAGTGAAGAGGAACTAAAAAGCCTCTTGATGAAAGTGAAAGTGGAGAGTGAAAAAGTTGGCTTAAAGCTCAACATTCAGAAAATGAAGATCATGGAATCTGGTCCCATCACTACATGGGAAATAGATGGGGAAACAGTGGAAACAGTGTCAGACTTTGTTTTTCTGGGCTCCAAAATCACTGCAGATGGTGACTGCAGCCATGAAATTAAAAGACGCTTGCTCCTTGGAAGGAAAGTCATGACCAACCTAGATAGCATATTCAAAAGCAGAGACATTATTTTGCCAACAAAGGTTCATCTAGTCAAGGCTATGGTTTTTCCTGTGGTCATGTATGGATGTGAGAGTTGGACTGTGAAGAAGGCTGAGCGCCGAAGAATTGATGCTTTTGAACTGTGGTGTTGGGGAAGACTCTTGAGAGTCCCTTGGACTGCAAGGAGATCCAACCAGTCCATTCTAAAGGAGATCAGCCCTGGGATTTCTTTGGAAGAAATGATGCTCAAGCTGAAACTCCAGTACTTTGGCCACCTCATGCAAAGAGTTGACTCACTGGAAAAGACTGATGCTGGGAGGGATTGGGGGCAGGAGGAGAAGGGGATGACAGAGGATGAGATGGCTGGATGGCATCACTGACTTGATGGATGTGAGTCTGAGTGAACTCCAGGAGTTGGTGATGGACAGGGAGGCCTGGCGTGCTGCGATTCATGGGGTCGCAAAGAATTGGACACTACTGAGCGACTGATCTGATCTGATCTGATATTACAAATATGTATACACACATACGTGGGCTTCCCAGGTGGCGTTAGTAGTAACGAACCCACCTGCCAATGCAGGAGACATAAGAGACTGGGGTTCAATCCCTGGGTCAGGAAGATCCCCTGGAAGAGGGAATGGCAGTCCACTCCAGTATTCTTGCCAGGAGATTTCCATGGACACAGGAGTATGGTAGGCTAGAGTTCCTTAGTGTCGAAAAGAGCTGGACACGACTGAAGCAACTTAGCATGAATACACACACACACACACGTCATTTTTTAATGGGCTGTGTGTGTGTGTGTAGAGAGAGAGAGAGGGCCAAAACATATGAAAAAATGTTCCTAGGTCACACGCATGAGATCCAAAATATCTGGCCATAGCTTTTGAACCACAACTTAAAACAGAGACTCTAAGGACGGTTCATCTCCATAACCCTAGGATTAAATTCAAAACTTGGCTACTAACAGTAAGTGATGAATGAAAAATTTAGTATGACTAGAGGTTTGAATTGTTCTCAGATAATAATAAGCATCCATGAGTCCTTTCAAAAATGTTTTAATCCAACCAGGTACACACAGAGCAGTGAAATAAAATTGCAAAATGTTTACCTTTGTAAAATATTTTATATTTCTGTTACACCTGAGAAAATGTGCCCGATGTTTTTTCCATTAACCACTAGATGGCAATAGCTCTGCATTTCTCTCCATCTCACTGCCTAGGCATCCTAGAGGTCTTGGAGGTGGCACTTGGAATAAATGTTATCTATGCAGATATTTGCCAAGAAAGGGCATATCTGCTTTAGGAACTCTGAGATTGATATTAATGCAAGTGCATTTCTGTGCTTGTTTTTTTGTTGCATATGTCTATGGCTCCTGCAACAGTTATCCACCAATTTGATTATCTTGGGGCTATAAATTATTATAGCAAAATCAATAAAGAATTTATTTTAAGACATATGAGTTCATAAAGGTCTACACAGGGAAAGTTTAAGATAACTGCAGTGCTTTTATATAGCATTCTGATACTCTCCTCTCTCCCCTTCTTCCTCCTAACCTCTTGGCTTTGGAATTGGTGAATGACATCTCATGTTTTTTTGCACAGCTATAAACATAAAGGCAGCAGAAGTGGGAGTTCTGCTCTTGCTTCTCTTCCTGGCTCTTGTTGTGTGTTCACAGATAAGTCACCTAACTGTGACTGAGAGCTGTCCGGTTCCTCTTCCATGGAACAGATCTACAGAAAGCACCTGCAAAATGCATGAGGTTTTGGACAGAAAAATGACAGAACTGGAGACAGGATAATGACTGGGCAGCATGAAACACTCTTTGGCTCAATATCTTGAGGAGAGTGATACTGTGTAATTTTATTTTGAAATAGAAACAAAATGCAAATAAATACTTTCACAGGCGTTTTGTTTGCATTTACTTCTGTAGCCATAGCAGAGTAGTGGGGAAAAAAAAAACAAAACCATGCCCAGAGTCCTAGAGTTGATGTGATCACGAACTTGTTGCTGTGGTTGTTCAGTCACCCAGTCGTGTCTGACTCTTTGCAACCCCATGAACTGCAGCACACCAGGCCTCCCTGTTCCTCACCATCTCCCAGAGTTTGCCCAAATTCATGTTCATTGCATCAGTGATGCTGTCCAGCCATCTCATCCTCTGATGCCCTCTTCTCCTTTTGCCCTCAATCACCGATCACTAACTAGTTTGATCTAAAGCCCTCAGAGATGAGGTAAAACAATATCCCTTAAGATTTCTTTGTTTTCTATGACTTGAAAAACTATTAGCTCTAAATGACTCAAAAATTGGAGAAAAGGGTCAAATTAGATTTTTTTAAAAACCTCTTGATCTTTAAATTTTTGTCTATTTATTTCTCAAATAGTTTTAGCTCTCAAATAGTTTTAGCTTTGAACCTCTGACAGGTTCAAAAATGCAATCTGATTTTAGCATCTTTCTATGTCCTGAAAACTGCATCTTGTCCTCCTCCAATTTTTAAAGCTTTCTGAGGGCAATATTTAAAAAGAGAGTGAGAGAGTGCTGAATGCACACACCCTGAATGTTTATTTTATTAAATTCAGTAAATATGAGTGAAGGAAAAACAAAAGGCCAGAGTTTTTTGTAATTTATTTAAGGCATATTTGGCTGTTTTATACGGAATAGGCTCCGGGAGTTGGTGATGGACAGGGAAGCCTGGCATTATGCAGTCCATGGGGTTGCAAAGAGTCAGACACGACTGAGTGACTGAACTGACTGAACTAACATGGAATAGAGTATAAGTGACTAATCTCCCTCAAGCTTTCTATACTTACTTAACTTAAATTCCATCTCAATATACTTCTAATAGGTTTCTTTCAGAGAGAATACTGAAGGATTATTTTGGGTTTGAATTTTCTCTTGGCTACCTACAAGCAATTGATAAATGTGCTAGCTCAAAAAAAAGAAAAAAAAAAAAAAAAAAAACCAAGCATTTATTCATTCAACAAACTCACACAGAGCAATCCAGCTATTATGTTCCCACAGAACTGTCTAGAGCTGGAAGGAAGCAAAGGGCAAAGGGGTCTTCTTCTTGTGTGCCTTTGTTTTCAGGGAGGATATTTTTTCTGGGTATCTCCCTCACTTTCCTCACATCTCTTTGGCCAGAATTGGGCCCCATACCCCCTTTAGACTCACCCATGGGAAAAGTGTATGGGGAAAACATTTTATAAGAGAAAACATTTGAATTTGGTCTTGAGAAAAACTATGGTCTTGATATAATATTATACAGAGAATAGAAATGCATATCTATCATTTTCTTTCCAGTGAGTAATTTATGATCCTCAAAATACATTGGAAAATTCCCTTTCATGCTACTACCTAGGTTTCTCTGATGATTTTAGAATCAGAGAAAGAAAACAAGTTATTTCAACTGAGAAATCACCCACTGGGCCAAGCAAAGTTTGTGATGTTATAAAGGAAGATAGGAGCACAAGAAAACAGGGAATCAAGTAGAAGCTGAAACTTTTGAAAAATCAATTGCTGTTAAAGGAAGATCAGTCAAGAAAGGAAACAGTAGCAGTAGCTCTGAAGGTTAGGCATTGATAGCTCAATCCATGCTGCTCCTAGTGGGTCCTTAAATACACACCAAGAGAGGTGGTAAATGGTGGTGGTAGAGAGTGGTTAAACTCTATTGAAGAACTGATTTCATCTTGCCACTAAGGAATATAATTTCCACTTCAGAGAGAACTAGAAAGCTCATTATTCCATAAATAAGTATCTAGGATACTTATAGTGCTAACTAGGGACGTAAAGCTAAAGAATATTTCATGTGAATTTTGGGAAATTCCTAACTGTATGGGTCCCATGGGCTTTAACCTAGATACATGAGTTTAATTCTTAAACTCTGCCATTTAATAGCTAGAGTACCTTGATAAGTCACTTATTTTTAAGAGACTTCTTGTCCTTAGTTGTAAAATGGTGCTGCGGGCCACCATGCACTGCAGGAGCAAGGTGTTAGAGGAGTCATCTGGGCTTGCAGAATCCTGTTGCTGGAGAAGCCATAGTGCTGCAGGAACCGGGACTGAAGTGGTATGCAGGGAAGGGACCAAGCATTGAAGAAGCTGCAAACACTGCGGGAGCCTAAGAGTGGAGCACTCTGAAACCTGAAAAAAGATCCCCTTCCTCTGCCACTGATCATCTCCCCAGAACTCTCTGTTGACAAACCTTAGCATTGCCCTTGAGTTCAAAGAAGAAAGACTTTAAACCACAACTTCATTTCACAGATCAGGCAATGATGAGTAGATGTGTAGTTGATAGGCCACAAAATGATCAAGGCACACTGGCTAACTTAGCTTCCTCTTTGGGGGTGCCTCAGTGCAGACTCATTCCCTGATTTTATCCAGAGGACTCAGTTAGTATGAATGGCCAATCAGAGATAGGCTGGCTAGCTTCCAGGGAAGGGCCATCTAAGGATGCTGACTACATTAGGCAAAGCAGTCATATATCCTAGCTCCCTCACCTTCTCATGAAGAAGAAATTGTTAATCCTGTCAAATTCTAGACCGAAGATTCAACCATAGTTGCTAATGGGCAGGAACACTGTGCCAAAAATATCAGGAATCAACATTAGACATTTTTTTCCTTCACTTTTTCTTTTTTATGGTGCTATTGGTAGGAACTCTGTTATTTCTAATTTTTTCCATAAAACCACATCCTGGTCAGTATGTTAGGTCCCTTATACCATGTGGTTGGCCATTGGATGGTAATACTCCAAAATTTGATTTTGGCTGATTGGACACAAAAGGCTGCAGACCTCTATCTCAGCTTTGCCAATATTTTGCATTAAGAGTTATTAGGTGCTTACCCCAAAATAACAAACTAATATTTGTTTCCCACTGGCTTTGTTCTCTGTGTCCCTCTCCCTGTAGAATTTTCAGGGATGAATTATGATTGCAGAACAGGATTCAAGCATTCCTACATTTTCATCGTCGAAAGTTGCTCAGTTGTGTTCGAAGCTATACAGTCCATGGAATTCTCCAGGCCAGAACACTGGAGTGGGTAGCCTTTCCTTTCTCCAGGGGATCTTCCCAACCCAGGGATGAAACCCAGGTCTCCCGCATTGCAGGTGGATTCTTTACCAGCTGATCCACCAGGGAAGCCCTACGTTTTCATAATCACCTTCAAAATTCCAATTAATTTCTAACAACTGTCATCTTGTTTTTGCAACCAAATGCCTAAAGTAGTTGACATTTTTAAAATACTTCTTATATTTACAATCATAAATACAGAAATATTTAAGTAGCAATTTATATTCTTCAACAGAAATATATATATAACAGCTTCATAAACAACTTCACATGTTTCCCTAGATCATCTTTACAACTTTTTAATGATATTGTTTTTACCTTTTTTCATACCTAGGAAAACTGAAGAGGCTAAATACATTTCTCAGAATCATTTTAAATAGGCAGAGTCGGTTTCTAGGCAAAGGTGCCCTGATTCTTAATCCTATGTTCTTTCAAATCAATCAAAATTAATTTTAAAATTCCTGGCACTCTTATTTACAGAATAATAGGTATCTATAAATGTTGACTTTACAAGTCCGTGGGCTTCCCTGGTGACTCAGACGGTAAAGAATCTGCCTGCAGTGCAGGTAGACCTGGGTTTGATCCCTGGTCCAGAAGATCCCCTGGAGAAGGAAATGGTAACCTATTCCAGTATTCTTGCCTGGAGAATTCCATGGACAAAGGAACCTGGTGGGCTGCGGTCGATAGGGTCACAAAAAGTTGGACACGACTGAGTGACTAAGCACAGCACAGCCCTGTATTTGGTGCTAGTTGCTTCCTTGTGTAGGATGTAGGTCCTGTAAGGGCAGCTTACTTTCAGCTCCCATTGCTATGTAAATACTAATTATTTAATATCTTGTTCTAAAGGCCAAGCTCCCAGTGGAAATTATACACAGGGCTCCTGCTATAATGAGCATGGCTTCCGGTGGTGGGAAGAAATACATTTTGATCTGTTCCTACAGTATTACAAAGTTGCTTTGCCATTTGTAATTTTTGTTTGTTGGGAAACAAGATAAATTCACCCCAGTATGTGCTCATGCTGTTTAAACCTCCGCACTTGTTTTTAAAGTACTCAGGAAATGTAACTCTAAAAAATAGCATTTAGGACAGCAGGGTCAATTGTTATAGATAGACTCAGATAGTAAAAAGCATAGGATATCTGATGCTTTTAAAAGAAGTTTTTTTTTTCCAGAATACTGTCAGGGATTAAGAGCTTTTGAACAAGCAGTGTTTAACCACTGTTATTGCCAGACCACACAAACAGTCCCTGTTCATTCAGGATATTTGGCCCACAAAAATGCACTTCCCTGGTAATGTAGGAAACTTGATTAGTGGTTCTATAGAGAAATAGAAAATAAGCAGGCAAGATGCTCATTTCTTCCTCTCTGTTATCTCTGTCAGTGGTGGAGCATCCTCAGAAGCAAATGTGCTCTTGGATTCTGGTAACACTTCTTCCCTTTTGTTCTCTAACATTCGGGGAGACACATGGTTTCTACTAATTTCTGGGAAACATTCCTTCTTCTTTATTCTTCCAGGACCCCTCCTCATTTTTCCTCTTCTAACTTTCCACTGCTAGGGTAATCAATCTGAGCATATGTTAGTCGCTCAGTTGTGTCTGACTCTTTGTGACCTCATGGACTATATCCCTCCAGGTTCCTCTGTCAATGGGATTCTCCAGGCAAGAATACGGGAGTGGGTTGCCATTTCACTTCTCCAGGGGATTTTCCTGACCCAGGCATTGCACCCAGGTATACCTGCATTGCAGGCAGATTCTTTACCATCTGGGCCACCAGGGAAGCCCAGGATAATCAATTCCTTCATTCAGAGTTCCCTAAAAGATTTGTTTTCCTGATTGAACCTAAATGATAGTGGAAATAAATCAGTATGTTGATTTTAAACTGTGTCAAGATCTTTAAAGGAGATAAAAGGTAAAATGGGGCTCTTCAGATATTGTTATCAAAGCCTTCTTAAAAGTGAGATGAGCTGGGGTCGCAAAGAGTCGGACACGACTGAACGACTGAACTGAACCGAACGGAAGGACACCTGAAGTGTGTTTCTTTGGATGATAACTAGTGATAGTTTGGATTAGAGAAATGGCAGTGGAGATGAAGTGGGTGGATTCAAGATGTATTTTCAAATACAATACAAAAAGAATCGTTCATGAAAGAATAAAAATTTGGGTAAGAGCAATAACAGATGATGTGGTAGGCTGAATGTGCATGCATGCTAAGTTGCTTCAGTCATGTCCCACTCTTTGAGACCCTATGGACTATAGCTCACTAGGTCCCTCTCTCTGTCCATTGGATTCCCCAGGCAAGAATACTGGAGTGGGTTGCCATGCCCTCCTCCAAGAGCTCTTCCTGACCCAGGGGGTTGAAGCCATTTCTCTTATATCTCCTGCATTGGCAGGTGGATTCTTTATCACTATCATCACCTGGGAAGCCTGGTAGGCTGAGTAATAGCCCCCAAACACACTCAGTTTCTAATCCTTAAAACCTGTGAAGGTTACTTTACTTGACAGAAGAGACTGCAAATATTATTAAGTTTAGCATCTTGAGGTGGAGAAGCTTAGGCTGAATTGCCTGGGTGGGGCCTAAATGGAATCGTATGTGTCCTTGTCAGAGGGAGATGTGTAGGGTAGAGAAGGAGACCACATGACAGAAGCCAGGGGAGGCAGAGTCAGGGAGAAGGAGGCAGAGTCAGGGAGAAGGTGCCAAACACTGGCATTCAGGATGGAGGACGGGTCCCAGGCCAGAGAATCAAGGCAGGCACTAGAAGCTGGAAAGGGAAAGGGAATGAGTTTCTCCCTTAGAGACCCTGGAAGAAATGCAGCCCTGCCAACACCTTGATTGTGGCTCAGCAAAATCCATTTTGGACTTCTGGCTTTTAGAACGATAAGAAAATTAATTTGTGTTGTTTTGAGGCACCACATTTGTGGCAATTTGTCGGAGCAGCCCTAGGAACCCAACACAGATGACTCCCAGAATTTCATTTTGAGCACAAGGTAAGTGTGATATCATTTAATAAAAATGAGAAATATTGGGAAATGAGCAAGCAGTTTTGAAGATTGGAAAGTATCAAGAAATATCAAGAGATCATTTTGAACCTGCAAGTCTTTAAATCTATGAGTAAACCAAATTGTAAATGATTAGTTGGCTGTTCAATATTTTCTACTTGGAATTGGCCAAATTTCCTGGGTTGACTGTGGGTTTTCTTCACATTTGGGAAATATTCAAGCTTATTTCTTCAAATATTTATTCTGCTCCATTATCTCTCTTCTCCTTTGCTGGGACTCCCATTCCAATATGTGAGACTTCTTGATATTATTTGACAAATCACTGAAGCCCTGTTATTTTTTTCCATTAAAAAAAAAAAATCTGTGCCTGAGTTTGGAAATTTATATTTACCTGTCTTCTATTTCACGGATACTTTTCTTCTGAAAATCCTTATTTTAATTTCAGATATTTTAGTTTTCAGCTCTTGGATAGCCATTTGGTTCAATTTTAGTTTCCATATATTTCTGAAATATCATATGTTTACTAATATCCATTTTTCCTATTAACCCTTTAATATAATATTCACTTTAATTATTAGCTAATTCCAATATCTGTGTATATTCTTATTGGCTAATTCTCATTTTGGATGCAGGTATCAGTTTCCTGCCTCTTTTCATTTCTAATAATTTTATTCTACACTGAATAATATTTTGTAGAGTTTGGATTCTGTAACATTCCTCTGAAAAAATGTTAGTTTTATTTTAGCAGGCAATTAAGCTGCCGGTGAACCAAATTGATTCTAATTTGGTTGATTTTGTTTTTAGTTTTGTTAGAGTGACGGTAGTTGCATTTTTACTCTCAATTCAGGGCATAGATGTTAGCCCTGGGAATCATCTCTACTACTGTTAGATGTGGTCCTTCTGAAGCACCAGTTACAAACCCTAGATTTGATTCCTCTAATTAGGTGGGATTTGAATTCCAAACTGTGTCTCCTCAACATTAGGAAGCTACTAAAATTCCTGTTCAGTGTTTCAGCCTTCCAACTGTTGTTTTCTGCTAAGTTCACTAGAATCTCACCATACACACATGCAGTTAAATTTTGAAAGAGTTCACACACAGATTGGGGGCCACACCTTCTGTGGTTTCATCCTTTCCTGCTCTTATCCCTCCTCATTAGTTTCTAGCAGCCCTGATCTTTGACCTCAGACTTCTCCTTTTGGCTTGAACTCTGTCTCCTGTGCACAGGGCAAACTGAGGAGCATTATCATGTGAAAAGCCAGTTAACTATGGATTTCATCCAGTGTGTCTCAATTTTGGGAAAGTATAATATCAGCTCTAGTTTCTGCCTGTTTTCAGTTGATATGAAGAGACATAGAAATATATTTGTCCAAAGTTTATAATTGTTACGGGCAGGAGACTTAATCCAATATAAATCACCATACTATCATCAGAATCCTGACAGTTGAATTGTTGAATCTTGATTTCAGAAAGGAATTCTGGAGCTAAAATAAAAATTCATATTTATCAATAGAAACATAATCTAGTAAAGTGCTTCTAATTATTGGTTTCACATTTGAGGAACCTATTTACCCATACTACCGCCAGACTATCTGATTCAAATAAATCAATTTCTGAAGGTGTCCTTAGTTGTTTAAGCTCCTCAGGTGATTAAAATGTGTACTTAGAGTTGAGAATCTCTGATCTTGAAGATCAAAGCAGTAAGAGAAGAAGTAGATTCAAATTTGAGCTTCAGTATCATTCAGTAAAGGCACTAAGGAGGAACAACCAGAGGAAAGTAGTATGAAAGCCAAGAAAGAAGAGTTTTTCTAATCAGGGAGAGATTAACAAATGTGTTAAATACTGCTCAGAGTTTAAGTTGACAGAAAAGCATTAATATTTTGCAACATGGTATTTGTTGGTGATTAACATGTCAAATCAAATGCAAGAGTTTTAATATTGTGATCAGAGTAGATAAGCAAGGTTGGGATATACATACCATTAATATGTCTCAGATGTGGATACAAAGAAAACCTTTCTGTTACTACTCTCATCCAGACGTCTTCTATTGTTGCATAGTCATGAAAGAAAAATTAAACTGCCCACCATAGCGCTCTCCCTTCCAGTTTGGAAGTCCCTTTCAAGTCAAGGAAGCCTCTTTGATATCCTTGCTGCTGCTAAGTCTCTTAGGTCGTGTCCAACTCTGTGCGACCCCATAGACGGCAGCCCACTAGGCTCCTCTGTCCCTGGGATTCTCCAGGCAAGAATACTGGAGTGGGTTGCCATTTCCTTCTCCAATGCATGAAAATGAAAAGTGAAAGTGAAGTCGCTCAGTCGTGCCCAACTCTTAGCGACCCCATGGACTGGAGACCACCAGGCTCCTCCGTCCATGGGATTTTCCAGGCAAGAGTACTGGAGTGGGGTGCCATTGCCTTCTCCCTTTGATATCCTTAGTCATGACCATAAATTGAATCAACTGTGTCTTTTTCCCTCTGTCTTTTTATGTTTGTGTGGTAGGGGCTGGAGAGACATTAAATTTCTGGGTTGCATGTGTGCTGTCTGGGATATTAGGGTTACAGCATGATGGATTTCCTATGAGTCTTCACTGGATTCCCTATATGCATCCAGCACCAACCAAATGGCTGGATAAGGTATTATGCTTGTCAGATTCCTTGTTCTTGTATCTGTTCTGAAGTCTGGGATCACAACTAGAATCTCTGACCTTGAAGTCTCCTGTATTCCCTCCTTCAGGCTTCCATATCATTTCATTATTCCTCATGGTACATCTGAAACAAGGCTAAAGTTTTAAAATAAGGACTTATTAAATATCAAACTTATGGTAATGATAAAGGGGATATAGCAAGTAATATGTAAGTTGTTAGTCCACAGAAAAATATTAAAGCGTATTTATGTTAGAGGTCCTAATTCAAGAAATCAAACTTAGATATCCATTAGAAGTTATTCCTCTTTTCTTTGTTCTGCCTTGATAATTCATCATTTCCTGGTGTTTTCCTGGAAACTGCTTGTTCCAAAAATGACTGTTTCTGATAATAGCCTTTTAGGGAGATCATCTCTTCATACAATCTATCAGAATGTAATAGTTATAATAGAATATAGTAATTCCAACACCCACAAAAGATGAACACTAAGCAAGTGGCTCATTTTCTTAAATTTCAAGTACAAAAATATTAAAGCATCAAATTAAACAAAGAACAAATTTATTTACATATGAAAAGCTTGAATATATGTTTGAAAGCAAAAGATAATTTTTTGTTGGAAATACAATTGAAATGAGAGATACACAAAATAATTTGAATAATTCATTAGTTTGAAAACACAATGCACATTTTTTTCCAAGGATTCAAAGAATGTAAACATTGTATCTTGCTTAAAGGAAACATATAGAGAATCTGGGACTGAAACTAAGTGACCTCAGTATTCACTGTTACTGAATGTGTACGTCTTGTTCCTATTTGTGAGGACTCTATTTGCAGGTGAACTTTTATAAGGCTGATAGATGTGGGTACTCCAGGTGCTAGTTATGGAGCTTAGAGAAACAATACAAGCTGTAGTTAACTACATGGCCCGAGGTCTACACATGAGAAAACTTCTAAAGTATGCATGTAGGGGTTAAGTGAATGACTGAAATAAAGAAGCAAGAAGAGAAACAAGTTCAAATAATTATGAATTATCTAGGAAGTTACTACCAAAACTGTAGTAGCATCATCAACATTATCTAGGAGCATGTTAGAAATGCAAACTCTCAGACCCTATCACAGACTGAATCAGAATTTGCCTTTAAATAAGACCTCTAAATGATCTGACACAGAGTTTGACAACTGGTCTAGGGTATAGCTGAAAACAAAGCAAAGCTTATTTATGTAGAGCCTAGGGTTATAACTTTCAATTCTTCTTTATAAAGCTAACTTGAATAAGATTATGATATCAAGGAGTGGGAAATAGAACTGGAGAGGGAAATTTTGTTTATTTTGGATATAAAAAAACTAATGCAATAATTTGGCCTCAGTGTGGCATGTAATGGTACAAGGTCAGAGGAAGTTATGGTAAATGTCTGTTGAGGGAATGCAAGTCACATAGGAATGAATTTACATTGATTCCCATTATGGAATGTTTGATCTGAAATACTTTTCCTCTGATGACAGTTAATGCTTCTCCTTTGTTAAGCTGGAAGGAAATGAAACTCACTGATTTGCCAAGGTCCAGGAATAGCAGTGATAGATCAAAATAAACATTAAATGCTAGTTCAAATATTTGTGTGTGACAGGGATTGGAATTGAAAGCACACTTGGTTGATTAGCTAGTGATAAAAACTCTTAAATCCTGAGTTTTATCACACCTAAAAAATGAGACCAGAATGAATTGAAAGTCTAATATTACAGCTCCTAAAGTCTTACCTTCAAAACAATAGTCAATATTAAAGATCAAAGTTAAATTGAAACTTGAAGTTGCTTCTGCCTACGTAGCTTTGCACAGTCTGACAATTTTCTTCCTCTGAATTGGCCAGGGTAAAAATGTATTTGCTTACAATTATGGTTTCTTGATTTCATATATTCTTTCAGTTCACTTCAGTTGCTCAGTGCTGTCTGACTCTTTGCGACCTGAGGGACTGCGGCACGCCAGGCTTCGCTATCCATCACCAACTCCCAGAGCCTACTCAAACTCATGTCAGTTGCGTTGGTGATGCCATCCAACCATCTCATCCTCTGTCATCCACTTCTCCTCCCATCTTCAATCTTTCCAAGCATCAGGGTCTTTTCAAATGAGTCCATTCTTGGCATCAGGTGGACAAAATATTGGCATTTCGGCTTCAGCATCAGTCGTTATATCCAATGAATATCCAGGACTGATTTCCTTTAGGATTGACCGGTTGGATCTCCCAGCAGTCCAAGGGACTCTCAAGAGTCTTCTCCAACATCACAGTTCAAAAACATTAGTTCTTTGAGGCTCAGGTTTCATTATAGTCCAACTCTCACATCCATACATGACTACTGGAAAAATCATAGCTTTGACTAGACAGACCTTTGTTGGTAATGTCTCTGCTTTTTAATATGCTGTCTGGGTTACTCATGACTTTTCTTCAAAGGAGCAAGTGTCTTTTAATTTCATGGCTGCAGTCACCATCTGCAGTGATTTTGGAGCCTAGAAAAATAAAATCTGCCACTGTTTCCACTGTTTCCCCACCTATTTGCCATGAAGTGATGGGACCAGATGCCATGATCTTAGTTTTCTGGATGCTGAGTTTTAAGCCAACTTTTTCACTTTCCTTTTTCACTTTCCTTTTTCACTTTCATCAAGAGGATCTTTAGTTCCTCTTCACTTTATGCCATAAAGGTGGTGTCATCTGCATATCTGAGGTTATTGATATTTCTCCCGGCAATCTTGATTTCAGCTTTTGCTTCATCCAGTCTGGCATTTTGTATGATGCACTCTGCATATAAGTTAAATAAACAGGGTGACAATATACAGCCTTGATATACTCCTTTCCTAATTTGGAACCCATCCATCATGTCCAGTTCTAACTCTTGCTTCTTGACCTGCATAGAGATGTCTCAGGAGGCAGGTCAGATGGTCTGGTATTCCCATATCTTGAAGGATTTTCCAGTTTGTTTTGATCCACACAGTCAAAGGCTTTGGCATAGTCAATAAAGCAGAATAGATGTTTTTCTGAACTCTCTTGCCTTTTCAATGATTCAGAAGATATTGTCAATTTGTTCTATAGTTCCTCTGTCTTTTCTAAATCCAACTGAACATCTGGAAGTTCATAGTTCATGTACTGTTGAAACCTGGCTTGGAGAATTTTGAGGATTACTTTGCTAGCATGTGAGATGAGTACATTTGTGTGGTAGTTTGAACATTATTTGGCATTGCCTTTCTTTGGTATTGGAATGAAAACTGACTTTTTCCAGTCCTGTGGCCACTGCTGAGTTTTCCAAATTTGCTGGCATATTGAGCACAGCACTTTTACAGCATCATCTTTTAGAACTTAAAATAGCTCAGCTGGAGTTCCATCCCCTCTGCTAGCTTTGTTCATAGTGATGCTTCCTAAGGCGCACTTGACTTCGCATTCCAGAATGTCTGGCTCTAGGTGAGTGATCACACCATCATGGCTTTCTAGGTCATGAATGCCGGGAGCCGGCATATTGCATATTGAGTGCATATTGCATATTGCATATGGAGTGCAGCACTTTCCACAGCATCATCTTTCAGGATCTGGAATAGCTCAACTGAAATTCTATCACTGCCGGAAGCCAGAGTGAGGAGCTCCACCCATGACAAAGGTCATGAGGAAGGAGGCTCGGCATACACAAAGGCGGGATCGAGCCTCAGGGGTGCCCCTGGAAATTCTCGAGCATCTACCCCCAAAACCAGAGTCTGCCTACTTTCTGCTTTGTGCTTTCACCTACATCTCTGACCTTACAGGGGGCTGTCCCCCACTACCTCTCTCTGAAAAAAGAGTTAGCTTACAGCTCCAGTTAATAATTCCTGGGTGTGACAGTGTTTTACCTACAAACTCCTTTGGAAATCCTCTAGCCTGCCTGAATAGGTTTTTCCGGCCACATGTGATTGTTCAGAGCCTCCCAACTGTGAGAGGCAGGAGATGTTCTAAACTGTCTAAACACAGATTCCTTTGAGTAGTTAAAAGATTGATTAGAAAATGTATTGGTGAAGGGCTTTTCACTTATTTGGCCAATGTTTGCTGCTAAGTCTCCATACTCCTTACCTACTGTGTCCTTGGCAGTGTATTGATTGATATAATGGGTGTATAGAAATGTAAAATGCAGCTTTGTCCAATGCTTTTTTGGAGGCTGGTGCCTGACTTTGGAATAATCACCTTTAGAGAAAAATAAGTTTCTTAAAATGTTAACAGGCCTCCTGGCCAGAAGATGATGTAATTCACCTGAACTTTTGCATATGATAACTTTGAAAGCCTGGCTTCGATTAGGACCAGGAACTGCTGTCCTTGCATGACTCCACCCATTCCCCCATTATCCTCTATGCACAACTTAAGGTATAAAAACTACTTTGGAAAATAAAGTGCGAGCCTTGTTCACTGAAACTTGGTCTCCCCATGTCACTCTCTCTCTCAAATTCTGGCTGAGTCTCCATCTGGAGCGCGGAACCCGCCATGCTTGCTAATTATGCCTGGGCTTCTAAGGTCCGACCGGGGAGGCCTCAGTGTCTCCTCTCCTTCGGGAGAATGGAAGGACGCCTACGGCCTACGTAAGCGGTGCAAACTTCTTGTCTTGAAGTTTTATTGGTCTCCCGCATAAACCAAGCTACTCAGCCTCTTTTCTCCACTGAATTTTCCTACTGAGCTATCCTCATTCTATTACTCTTTATATCTTTGATAAATATTTATAAATAAATAGGTCGCCTACACCGTCTCTCCTTCGAATACCCTGGATCAGCCGGGGCTGGACCCCGGCAATGAAGATCTTTTTTGTATAGTTTTTCTGTGTATTATTGCCACCTCTTCTTAATAGCTTCTGTTTCTGTTAGGTGCATATAATTTCTGTCCTTAATTGCACTCATCTTTGCATGAAATATTCCCTTGGTATCTCTAATTTTCTTGAAAAGATCTCTAATCTTTTCCATTCTATCTTCCTCTATTTCTTTGCATTGATCACTGAGGAAGGCTTTCTTATCTCTCTTTGCTATTCTTTGGAACTCTGCATTCAAATGGGTATATCTCTCCTTTTATTCCTTTGCCTTTCACTTCTCTTCTTTTCTCAGCTATTTGTAAGGCCTCCTCAGATAACCATTTTGCCTTGTTGTGTTTCTTTTTCTTGGGGATGCTCTTGATCACTGCCTCCTGTACAGTGTCATGAACCTTGGTCCATAGTTCATCAGGCACTCTATTAGATCTAATCCCTTGAATCTATTTTTCACTTCCACTGTATAATCATTGGGGATTTGATTTAGGTCATACCTAATGGTCTATTGGTTTTCCCTACTTTCTTCAATTTAAGTCTCAATTTGGCAATAAGGAGTTCATGATCTGAGCCACAGTCAGCTCCTGGTCATGTTTTTGCTGACTGTATAGAACTTCTCCATCTTTGGCTGCAAAGAATGTAATCAATCTGATTTTGGTACTGACCATCTGGTGATGTCCATGTGTACAGTCTTCTCTTGTGTTGTTGGAAGAGGGTGTTTGCTATGACCAGTGCATTCTCGTGGCAAAACTCTGTTAGCCTTTGACCTGCTTTGTTTTGTACTCCAAGGCTAAATTTATCTGTTACTCCAGGTATTTCTTGATTTCCTAATTTTGCATTCCAGTCTCCTATAATGAAGAGGACATCTTTTTTGGGTATTAGTTCTGGAAGGTATTGTAGATCTTCATAGAACTGTTCAACTTCAGCTTGTTCAGCATTACTGGTTGGGGCATAGACTTGGATTACTGTGATATTGAATGGTTTGCCTTGGAAATGAACAGAGATCATTCTGTCAATTTTGAGATTGCATCCAAGTACTGCATTTCAGACTGTTGTTAACTATGACAGCTACTCCATTTCGTCTCTTGCCCACAGGAGTAGATATAATGGTCATCTGAGTTAAATTCACCCTTTCCAGTTCATTTTAGTTCACTGATTCCTAAAATGGAAGAAATCACTCTTGCCATCTCCTGTTTGAGCACTTCCAATTTGCCTTGATTCATGGACCTAACATTCCAGGTTCCTATGCAATATTGCTCTTTACAGCATCAGACTTTACTTCCATCACCCATCACATATATTCTTTCATCAAACATCTATTAAACATCTTTCATGTACCAGATAATAAGCTAGATTCCTGGCATTATGAAGAAGAGGGGAGGCTGTTGGAAGGCTAGAGAGCCAGAGAATATAACTATACTGAAAATTATTTAATGTATATAAACTTTATAAAGGAAAAAATGATTAATACTGTCTCATTTGATAATTTCGGGAACCATGTTAAATAGGTATTAATCTGCTTTGCAAATGAAGAATCTGATCCTGAAGGAAGATTAGCAACTTACTCAGGATTTTAAAAGCAAGTGGTGGTTCTAAAATGAGATCCTGGGTTTTGTAACAGAATTCCAGACCTTCTGCCTAACTGGGCCATGACACATGACTATTCTAAGTAATAACATGTCCAGGAGTAACATTTTAGAATACTTCCGGATCCTCATTAATTAACTTTGAATGTGGTCCTGCTCAAAGATATATTAGCTGATTGATTGAGAATGTTTGGATAATGTAATAATTTGCTTTCTTGCTTTTCTTTGTCTATCTCCCTGAAATCTGGGGACTTGTTAAAAAATAACCACCTTCCAATTCTCAGGTAAAGATGGGCGAGTATTTGGATTCCATTGCTAGAAGTTTAAACTGTGCTTATTATGTTATTTAAGGATTATTTATAAGGCATGCACCTACCATGTACAAAGTGTTATATTGGGGGTTATGTGAAAGAACAACATTTCTGATAATCAAGTTGTCCAGAACTACCCCCAAATGAAGTAAATCAGAATCTCTGCTAGGTGTACCTGGGCATCAGTGGTTTTTAAATTTCCCCAGGTAATTTCAATGTGCATCTGAATAGGACTGACTCCAATGTAATGTAAAATGACTACAGCAAAGACAGCTAATTGCTCGTCACTACTTATCCTAGGCCAGGCAACATGCTAAACTCTTTATATGGACATTTAATGTTCACAACAATCCAATGAGGATAGTGTTAGTTACCATTATCTCCACTTTTTACGTGAGAGAAATGAGGCTTTCTCAGTGGTTCCATAGTATGTCCAAGATCAGTGGTGAACCTCAATTTCTGATTCCAGATTCTATGCCCTGCTGCTGCTGCTGCTGCTGCTAAGTCACTTCAGTCGTGTCTGACTCTGTGCGACCCCATAGACGGCAGCCCACCAGGCCCCGCTGTCCCTGGGATTCTCCAGGCAAGAACACTGGAGTGGGTTGCCATTGCCTTCTCCATTGTGTGTGAAAGTGAAAAATGAAAGTGAAGTCGCTCAGTCACGTCCAACTCATAGCGACCCCATGGACTGCAGCCTACCAGGCTCCTCCATCCATGGGATTTTCTAGGCAAGAGTACTGGAGTATTCTATGCCCTAGCCACTAGTTTATACTGATTTCCCTTAATAAAGCCAAATATAAGAGACATGTTTTGGGGGGCTATTTTATAAAAATTAAATTTGGAAGACAGTTGGGATAAATTTAATTCAGTACTCTAGTACATTATTCTTTGTCCAGTGAAGAAAAAATGAGTAGAAAAAGATGAAAAATTGATCCAAATGAGTGACTGCCTCTTGTTTTATTTCCTTTGAATTTGAGAGAAGGGTTTTGATGCAAATCTATGGATTAAAAAATATACCTAAGGGGCCTATGAGGATAGCATGGCCCACAGCTAGTATCTGGAATGAGCCCCCTGTAGCAGATCCCAAGGCAAATACACAGGAGAGCATCTGCTTCCAGCAGAGGGGGCAGAGCTTGTAGAGGATGGTGCTGACATATTTAAGATCATTCAAAAATCAAAATGGATTAACTGGCTCAGGCATCCAAAATGGAGATGTTGTTTCGGACATGTTCCTACATCACTGAGAACTTGAATTTTTTTCTGAACTGTATCAAACTCAAGAATACCACCAGTGATAGATTGGGAGTTTGGGATTGACATGTGCACACTGCTATATTTAAAATAAAATGCCTTTCCTTGAAAACCAAAAGAATACTACCAGCCAGTTTTCAAAATAATATCTGCTAGCAGCTGCTAGCTGCAACATGTAGTTTCAAAGTTTCCTCTACCCTTTGAAACTATGTAACCATTTTAGAGCCCAACCACTCCTTTCTTAACAAGTACTCTTAAACCTTGTTAGCTATGATTCTAATTCTTGACAAACAATTGATGTAACCTCACAGGGTTTTTGACAAACAATTGATGTAACCTCACAGGGTTTTTCGGAGAAGGCGATGGCACCCCACTCCAGTACTCTTGCCTGGAGAATCCACGGGCAGAGGAGCCTGGTAGGCTGCAGTCCATGGGGTCGCTAAGAGTTGGACAAGACTGAGTGACTTCACTTTCACTTTTCACTTTCATGCTTTGGAGAAGGAAATGGCAACCCGCTCCAGTGTTCTTGCCTGGAGAATCCCAGGGACGGTGGAGCCTGATGGGCTGCTGTCTATGGGGTCACACAGAGTCGGGCATGACTGAAGCGACTTAGCAGCAGCAGCAGCAGCACAGGGTTTTTGTTTCTTTTGGACCTTTATAAATTCCCCTCATTTTGAAATCTAGCGGAAAACAATTCAAGTGCTTCTTGAATCTATATTTCCCAGGCTGCAGTCCTAATAAACCCCGATCAGGTTTCTTTTTTTTGAAATTTTGTTTAATGATAGAGTGGGTGTATTCAGTGGGGTTCTGGAATATCAGAAAATTATGAGATCTGAGTTGCAGAGCCACACACATCTTCAAGTTTCATGTGCTGAGGAATTATCATTACATAAATATAGACTGCCTGCCTAATGTTTGTTTTATATGAAACCCTATAGCATATTAGTCACCATATATACATGGCTTAGAGCCAGAGCTAGGTTCAGTCTTGGTTCTAAAGTGGAATAATATTAATCTTACACAGGGTTATTGTGAGAATTACAAGAAACAGTGTGTGAAATATATATTTAGTCTTCATCCCCATTTCTGGCATGGAGTTCCTAAAACCCTTGGAATTTCCTAAGTGGTGATAACAATAAAAGTATCTTTCATTAGGTTAAAAAGGTGACTTTTGGAACTCTTCTAAAGATGAGGGCTGGTTGCCAGGGGAACTAATGTATGATTAGAGTGTGGAAACTTTCAGTCCCTCCCCCCGACTGCAGGGAAAGAGAAAGGGGGTAGAGATTGAGTGAGTCACCAATGGCCAATGGTTTGATTGATCCTACCCGTGTAATGAAGCCTCATAAAACCCAAAAAGGGGGGATCTGAAGAGCTCCTGGGTTGGTGAAGATGTGATTTGGGGTGAGCGGCATGCTCCAAGAGGTCTTAGAAGCTCAGCAAACTTTCCCCATACTTTACCCTATCCATCATTTCCATCTGACTGTTCCTGAGTTATGTTGATGTTGTTCAGTTGCTCCGCCATGTCCGACTCTTTGCAACCCAATGGACTGCAGCACTCCAGGCTTCCCTGTCCTTCACTATTTCCTGGAGTTTGCTCAAACTCATTTCCATCGAGTCAGTGATAACATCAAACCATCTCATCCTCTGTCATTCCCTTCTCCTCCTGCCTTCAATCTTTCCCAGCATCAGGGTCTTTTCTAATGAGTCAGCTCTTCACATAAGGTGGCCAAAGTATTGGAGTTTCAGCTTAAGCACCAGTCCTTCCAATGAATATTAAGGGTTGATTTCTTTTAGGATTGACTGGTTTGATCTCCTTGTTTTCCAAGGGACTCTCAGGAGTCTTCTCCAGCACCAGAGTTTGAAGGCATCAGTTATTCAATGCTCAGCCTTTTTTATTGTCCAACTCTCACATCCCTACATGACTACTGGGAAAACAATAGCTTTGACTATATGGACCTTTGTCGGTAAAGTAATGTCAGCTTTATAATATGCTATTTAGGTTTTTCATAGCTCTTCTTCCCAGGAGCAAGTGTCTTTAATTTCATGGCTGCAGTCACCATTTGCAGTGATTTTTGAGACCAAGAAAATAAAGTCTGTCACTGTTTCCACTGTTCCCCCATCTATTTGCCATGAAGTGATGGGATGCCATGATCTTTGTTTTTTGACTGTTGAGTTTTAAGCCAGCTTTTTTACTCTCCTCTTTCACCTTCATCAAGAGGCTTTTTAGTTCTTCTTCACTTTCTACCATTAGGATTGTGTTATCTGCACATCTGAGGTTTTTGATATTTCTCCTGGCAATCTTGATTCCAGCTTGTGCTTCATTCAAATAGCCTGGCATTTCACATGATGTACTCTGCATAGAAGTTAAAGTTAAATAAGGGTGAGAGTGTACAGCCTTGGTATACTCCTTTTCCAATTTTGAACCAGTCCATTGTTCTGTGTCAATTTCTAACTGTTGCCTCTTGAATGGCATACAGGTTTTGCAGGAGGCAGGTAAGGTGGTTTGGTATTCCCATCTTATTTGGTTTCAGAATTTTCCAGTTTGTTGTGATTCACACAGTCAAAAGCTTTAGCGTAGTCCATGAAACAAAAGTAGTTGTTTTTTCTGGAATTCACTTTTTCTGTGATCTAACAGATGTTGGCAATTTGATATCTGGTTCCTCTGCATTTTCTAAATCCAGCTTGTACATCTGGAAGTCCTTGGTTCATATACTGTTGAAGCCCAGCTTGAACGATTTTGAGCATTACCTTGCTAGCATGTGAAACGAGTGCAATTGCATGGTAGTTTGAACATTCCTTGGCATTGCCTTTCTTTGGGATGGGAATGAAAACTGACCTTTTCTATCCCAGTGTGTATCCTTGAAACACACCCATTCTTAAGGAACCAGTGATGGTGGGAGCCTGATCAGCCTTCAGAGGTCACCAACTATAGAACCAGACAGGGACTACAACACAGCTAAAGGAAGATGGGATCAGAGTCATTTTGTTAGATGTATTCTTGAAGGACTTAGGCAGGCGCGTTCTAAGCCTTTAAACTATGGCAAATTGGCAGATATAGAACCTTTCCTCAACTTTTGATTCTTACTTCCAAAGATCAGTGGATCATCAGAAAACCCCTTCTTGTATCTTTATGTGGCTCCTGTATTAGTTTTTAACAAGCCATATATAGTCACATATTTGGGAAGCCTGGACAACTAACTTAGGCAATGTGAATGCAGTTATGTGGGCAAAACACACACGGATTTTGCTTTCTGAATAAATTAGAGTGATTGAATAAATTAGACCTTTTATTATGCTGGAGTCAAATCAGTCAGCGAGAACTTTAAAAAAACAAGAATGCCACAGAAGAGCAAAATTGTCTCAATCTAAGAAAAGATTTCACCAGAGAATAAATAATAGTGAATTAATTTAAAAGAACAATATTAGCAAGATCACTTACAAAGAGAGGAAATTCAAATTTTAACACAAATATATATATTATTTAAGTGGAGAAATATAACTTCTGATCAGATATGCTTGACAAAATTAAATATTTAAACTCTTACATTTAAAAGATGTAGTTAGACATTCATACTTCTCACAAAGTCTCCTTTGTTTTACTAATTATTGACAAATATAGAAAAGGTCTCTTAATCAACATCAACAAGAAACAAATCATGTGCAGTTTCATCTTCCAAAAAGCAACTTTGCATCTGGCTAGAATCTTCATTTGTATTCCTGTGGTTATAAGATGTATATATATTTGTTGGACTTCCCTGGTGGCTCAGATGGTAAAGCATCTGTCTACAATGCAGGAGACCTGGGTTCCATCCCTGGGTTGGGAAGTTCCGCTGGAGAAGGAAATGGCAATCCACTCCAGTACTATAGCCTGGAAAATGCCATGGACAGAGGAGCCTGGTAGGCTACAGTCCATGGGGTCGCAAAGAGTCGGACACAACTGAGGGACTATATTTGTTACTTCAATTTCTTGTCTTCCTGAGGAGGAAATTTTCAACAGAGGGTTTGTATTCAAGTACATAAGTCCATGAATATGATTTAACACATATTTCAGAACTAAACTATGTCACCATAATTAAAATATCATAATTTTTTATTTCCACCGAGCTTATAGTCTAACAAGGACCAGTTGGACTGGCAGACCATCCCCTTAGGCCATTGTGAGAATTCCTTTTGATACTGTCCCCCAAAGTGTCTAATATGGGTCAGTAGAGAAATTAATTGAGTGACCCCCAAAGGCATACTCCAAATTAGAATGAATTATCCAAGTTTCTGTTTCCCCTTCTCCTACCTATTCTCTAGACAAGCTTGTACAAGATCTGTCAGCTAATAGCAGAGCCCAAATAACAGAAAGCCAACAATTAAAATGCCCCAATTACCCTGTGTACGAGACAGCAAAAGAGATACTGATGTATAGAACAGTTTTATGGACTCTGTGTGAGAGGGAGAGGGTGGGAAGATTTGGGAGAATGGCATTGAAACATGTATAATATCATGTATGAAATGAGTTGCCAGTCTAGGTTCAATGCATGATACTGGATGCTTGGGGCTGGTGCACTGGGACAACCCAGAGGGATGGTATAGAGAGGGAGGAGGGAGGAGGGTTCAGGATGGGGAACACATGTATACCTGTGGAGGATTCATTTTGATATTTGGCAAAACTAATACAATTTTGTAAAGTTTAAAAATAAATAAAATTTAAAAAAAATGCCCCAATTTTGCAACCAAATTTGCACATTTTAACTATATTAACCCTTCATGTTATTGTATAAAAATTGTTTTACCACAGTGATATTTTATAGCTGAAATTAAATCTTGTATCCCTTTTTACAGATAAATTAAAGTCCTAGATTATGCCTAAAAGCATTTTCTCTCTTGCATTTTCTTCTTATTTTAGTGAGCCTCGTTAAAGGAGAATTCATCTAAGTGTCTTGGTAGAGAAATGGAATTTTTTAATCAGTAGTGCCCTGATGAAGACTGCCTTCTTCCACTGCATGTAGTAGAGATTGTTAGCAACTCCACATGGACCTCTTTCAGCTAGAAAACTCTATGTTCTTGCAAAGTTCCAAAGGGACTCCAAGACACATAAGAATGCTATAGCACGGGTCCCACACTTATACTCCATGAATACCCAGGACCCATGTGGTGTTGGCCGCCCCTGAAATCTAAGCATGTCTCCATAAATAAAAGCATTTTCCAAGCAAAAGTGATGTCTCAAAACACAAAGGATGTTACAAGATAGAACTTCATTCTATTACAAATCATAGATAACTTCAAAATCTTTGTAATAGCTGGTACAACTAAGAAGGAAAAAAAAAAAAAAAAGAGGAAACTTTCTTGGATTATTTAGCTTTTCCAGGGTATTCATCAATTTCCTGAATCCAGTGCCTGTGAATTTAACCCTCACATATGAGAAATGTCTTGCTTAAAGCTAATTGTAACACTCTGCTTCTTATATTCTGAGAACAGTAAAACAAAAGAAAATAATAACAGTAAAACCCTCTGCCATGAATATATAAATTAGGAAAGGTTTATTAAAAATGTCCTTACCTTCTTAAATATATATATATATGAAAAGACTTCTCTTTTTTGTTACTACATTTTCTCCTTTGTATTTACCCCATTGATCTTAATTCATATTTCCCCTTTAGAGACCAGAGTTCTTGTAATCCCAAGTTTTTATTGAGTGTGGTCTCTAGGGCTGGAACTTCTTCTTTCTTATGAGCTGAGCATTTCAGGCTTACAACAAAGACTGGTCTAGTTTATGGCCTGGAATTTCCTACTTTCCCAAATTCTTCTCTCTCTCTCTCTCATTTTCCATCCTCAGAAGAACCACCATGTTCCTTAGCCATTTGCTGACATTTATGTTACTATGTTGGAGAAGACAATGGCAACCCACTCCAGTACTCTTGCCTGGAAAATCCCATGGACGAAGGAGCCTGGTGGGCTGCAGTCCATGGGGTCGCTAAGAGTCAGACACGACTGAGCGACTTCACTTTCACTTTTCACTTTCCTGCATTGGAGAAGGAAATGGCAACCCACACCAGTGTTCTTGCCTGGAGAATCCCAGGGATGCGGGAGCCTCGTGGGCTGACGTCTCTGGGGTCACACAGTCGGACACGACTGAAGTGACTTAGCAGCAGTAGCAGCAGATATTACTATGTACAAATGGTTGGAGCATCAGCCCCTAACTCTTGAATTCCTTAGACCTTGGTTGATCCCTCCCAGAAAAGATTTCTTCCTTAGTTCACATTCATTTCTACTAGAGAAATAGACTTATGAACTAGAGATGGAATTCCTTTTGCTTTGCAAACCCATATCTTTGAGCCCAGTACAAGCATTTACATATCCTCCTCCCTAAACATTGTTTTTCCTTGAATCCCCCTGCCTTCTGAAGCCTTCTGTATCCTAGTTGCAGCTGAAAGACTTCTTACATCTTTAATTTATTATCTACAGAATGAAATCTGACTCTATTGACTCTAGAAATCCATTTCTTTTTCACTTTGGTGTCTCTCAATACCCTTTTGAAAAGGCCAGTTGAGATTTTAACACTTTAATGTGCTTCTTAATTTGATCCATTTCTCCTTGCCTGCGTATAAAACTTATGTATGCTGAGTTGGAATGTCTTCTTTCCTTTCTTTTACTATTTCCCATAGCTCATGTTTTAACTACAAGATCAAAACCTTTTACAAGTGGATTTTCTTGCTCCTGAGTTTCTGATAGTTTTCTTATAAAATGCAAACAGTTTTCTGTTGCCAGCCTTCTTACCTGCTGATTCTTTAGCCTATTAGTGATTCTGAGAGTAGAGTTACTGTTTCCTTCTTAGCAATTGAATTTTTGATAAATAAATTATTTTTTCTCCTCAGTGCAAGGAGATAGTACAACTTTTGTATACTAGATTCCCATTTCTCCTTATATTTATTGATGGACTTTAGAAAAATAACTGTGCCAGAACTGGATCCCCCTAAATCTGTGCTATTATCAAGATTTTGTAATTAATAGGTTCCTTACAAGTTGGCTGGAGATAGAGTGGTTAAAAAAAAAAAAAAAAGACAAAAAGATACTGGCTTAAATACATCTGAAAGTAAAAGGTTTCTATCCCAATAATTTTGAAGTGAGCTTTCCATGATCTTGGAAACTAAAATGAACACCTAAATCAAAATAAGCAGAAGAGTGGCAAAGAATGTGTTCATGAAAACCCCTTTTCCCCTTTTGGGATCATAATTAGACTACATTTCCTAGCCTCCTCTTCAGCTAATGAAGTCTGATCCTTGGGATATGAGTGAAAGTGATGTATGCCACCCCCAGACCTGGCTCATAAAAGCCTTCAGGGTGACCCTCTACGTGCACTTCTCTTTCTTTGTTTATCTGCCATCCAAAGACAGGGTTCATCTGATGCCTCCAAGGACCTGGAAACAGTGGGCCACCCGATAGGATGAGCCTGGGTTCCTGAGAGACTCTGTGGAGCAGAGCATCCACCCTTCTCCATCCTATTGGACTTTGAGTTAATGGAGAATAAAATTCTGTTTTATTAATCCACTGAGATGTGGAAATTGTTTCATCAAATAGACCATTCTGAATAATACAATAAAATGAAGATTGGCATAATAACTTTTTTACATGGGCAAAGAATGGATTTATTCAGCATTTTCTGACTCAAAACTCAAGTAGCAGTGTCCTGAAATCAAAGCCACTCTAAGATAAAGTGAGGTTCCCAAACTCCCTTTATCTTTTATTTCCTTATTTATTAAAACAACTACTTGATGATAGCTCGATTCTATTTTCTTGGAAGATTTTATCCTTTTTCCTAGTTTACTGTATATAATGTATCTCATTTTAACTTTTTTTTGCTCTGCTGTACATGGAGGAGTGACCCAAGAAAAACTAAAGATATAAAATTGAATATCATAAAATGATGAAAACTCAGAAGCTAAAAGTATAAAGAAAACTCTCCAAGCAAATATCTCTTACAAGCTAATGGTTAAATTTGAAAGTTTGGGTTTGCTAGTCTCTGATGATGTTCAAAGTGTTGAGGTGCTTGTGATAATGTCAAAAAGTCACTGAATTAGGCAAGGATTATCAAATATTACAATAAGAAAAGGAGCTTTTGGCGATGGCAATGAGATAGACTAGGGAGTAGAGAACTCTGATGACCCCACAGGCTGAAATTAGTCAGGCTTAATATTTCTTCTCTCAGATAGGCCTTACTCTTTTTCTAATACATATCTCAGTGTGGCTGAGTGGGTGGATACAGGATGAACCTGTATTCTGGTGGGCCATGGCTTAATGCAACCTTGCCCACATAAAGAACTAAGATGGAACTTGCCATGACTCAGAGCAGAAGCAAAATACTTTATCTTCTTAACTCCAAAGCTTCACCCTCTGACACTGTAATCTAGTTAGAGAAGTTAATGGTGCCTCAACAGAACTACCTCTTCCTAGGAGTGGAATAAAGAGCAAAAGCAATAGTTTCCAAGTTAATTTATTTTTTGAATCAGTAGACATAGTGCATAGTGGTAGGCACCTTTAATCAAGTTGAGTAATGAAGTTTTTAAGAAGAGAGGCAGTTGTTAAGAGACCAAAAAATGACTTCAATGTTGGATGCTGGCAGATTAATATTTTTACTTAATTTCACCAAATGAAAAACTACTCTAAACAAATATTTTAATGCCACTGGATGAAATCAGAATAGAAATTTGTAGAGGAACATAGATAAAACACAACACTAAGAACCACTGAGTCTAGGCTACTGGCTGTACTCTCCTGGATTTTGTTTGTTTTTGAGTATTTAAAACTAACTGATTTTAATCTTTGGTTTCCTAAGTGGTCTTGCAAAGGTATATAGCCATGCTTTTATGGATTAGAAATCAAAATAATTGAAGATCTTATTTCTAACTGATATACTGCACATAATTCTGAATAATATCCCACCTTGTTCTAGTGGACACTTTTGTGTATACTACATAGGATGCCACCAACCGTCACAGGGAAGGAGTCTCATTTAAAATATATCTATATAAGATACAAGTCTAAATGTCACAGGAATCCCTGAATTATGTCTGTAGGCTTAAGTCCAAGAAAATAAAAACTGAATTTCTAGATTATTAACTCACATTACACACATACATACATACAAACACAAACATTTTGGATACATGAGATCTCTTAAGAAAACAGAGCTCACGTGAGACAGCCAGCTGAATGCCACACATTCACTCTTATTTCATAGTCTAGAATCGTTGCTAGTTGAAGCAACCATTTGGGAATTACTTTTCCCAACCTTCCTTGCCACTAGGTAGTGCCACATGAATGAGTTTTCTGACCAACTAAATGTGTGCAAAACTAATAATATAAGCCCATAAAAACTGACCAAATCTTATTTTCCTTTCTCTCTTTCCTCATCATCTGACTGAACGTGAACCCTCAGAGCAAGCTTGGAAGTCATGTGTTGAATCTAAGTGATGGGTATTTGGCTTTTCATTGTAATATTTTAAAAATATTTTCATTTGTTTTATTTGTGCTCTCCTCCCTTAGCTGGGCTGACTTTGGGGAGGCTATCTTCAGGGAGAAAGCAGCCGTGCTCCACTCCTCCTCTCAGTTCAGTTCAGTTCAGTTGCTCAGTTGTGTCCGACTCTTTGTGACCCCATGAACCGCAGCACGCCAGGCCTCCCTGTCCATCACCAACTCCCAGAGTCCACCCAAATCCATGTTCATTGTGTAGGTGATGCCATCCAACCATCTCATCCTCTGTTGTCCCCTTCTTCTCCTGCCCTCAATCTTTCCCAGCATCAGGGTCTTTCAAATGAGTTAGCTCTCCGCATCAGGTGGCCAAAGTATTGAAGTTTTAGCTTCAACATCAGTCCCTTCAGTGAACACCCAGGACTAATCTCCACTCCTCCTCTAGTTCCCTAATTTGTATCCCTTCCCTCCCATATTTCTAACCATGGTTTCTGACATGACCAGTAGACAGGACAAGAATGAGCAAGGGCAATAGACTATTTCTTTCTTGACTGGTACTATACCAAGCAAGCTGTTATCAAATTCTCTATATGGTGGGGAAATAAAGACTACATTTTCTGAACCTGCCTGGGAATGCAGGAGATGTCTTGTAAGAGGTGTGGGTTCAATCCCTGGGTCAGAAGGATCCCTGGAGGAGAGCCTGGCAACCTACTCCAGTATTCTTGCCTGGAGAATCCCATGGAAAGAGAAGTCTGGTAGGCTACAGTCCATGGGGTCACAAACAGTCAGACATGACTGAGTGACTAATACTTCAAGTAATTCAGTAATTTGTGCTGGGAAAAGTGACTACTCATAAATATATTTTAAAATCTCTCTATAAAATAATATTTTCCAGATGGAAAAAATGTACAAAATTAAGTTATAAAATTTGGAAGGAAACATGGAAAACTGTCGTCATGGCCTCAGAGTATGGAAGGATTTCTTAAATAATTCAAAAAGCACAAACATAAATACATTTAAAAGTATCATTACTAAAAATACCTGTATTTAGCAACCCCCCCCCCCATGGAGAAAGCGTTTATAGTATATATAATTGGTTAAGGCTAAATGGATACACACACAAATATATATTCTATAAATTAGTAGCAAAATATAATAAAACACTATTTAAAAAGAAGAAAGCAATCCCAAACCTAAGAATGTAGAGAAAAGGGTGAGACTATTAATTAAACCCATCTCTTTGGGAAACAAAGTTGAAGATGTGCATATTCTCAAGTCCCTGTTTAGGTGTATACTTTGGCTCTTTGCAATCTTGTTTATTGTAGCTGAAAATAGGCTTCATCTTTATTATTTACTGATAGAGATAGAGTAATAAATTATTCTGAACTCACATACAACTTAAAATGAAAAAACTGAATGTAAACTAATCCACAAGGATAATTTCCAAAAACTAAAAATGTTTCGAGAACAAAAAAAAGGATGTGTCCTTTTCTTCAGGGCATGTTTTTCATCCTGGAGTAACTCTGCCCCTCTAGCCTTAGCATTCTCTCTCTTTTGAAGAGCACCTGTCATAGGATTTAGATATGTTTCAAAGAGTCTATTTTCTAGATTCAGCCATGCATAGACAGTTCTTGGGAGTACAGTAATCCTGAAGGCATTTGAATCTGTGAAAGTCTCTGCTTTTTAAAATAATGACTTTAATTTGTTCACTGGAAGGAATCTGTCCAGTGAGATCTCTAGGCTCATCACAGATTTTTGTCATACTAACTTGCCTTTGCCAGTTTATTTCTACTTTTTTCTTTAGGAATGGTATCATTTCTCTTGTCCCAATTTCAGAGATGTCCTCTGCTTTGCTACCATTTTGTTCTACTGAACATATTTGTTTTTATCAGCAAGTTTCTTGCAATTCTTGTAGTTCCTTGATGAATTTGAGTAGTAGCTATCTCATGACCTCTTTCCTATAATTATCTTAAGTCTCTTCACTGGGAATTATTTTCAATCCTGTGCCCCCAAAGGTTGCAAACAGAACAAACAAGAAACATCAGATCGGTTGACTAAATAATTTCAGCTGCTCCTAATAGTCCCCACATTGAATTACCCCTGTCTCTAAGAGAAATAAGGTTTGGTCATCTTTCTCAGACACGTGTCCAATATGTCATCTCTCAGCTGGTAAATTGAGAAACTAGTAAACTAGGCTGCCTTAAGAAGAGAAGAAATGTGAATTATTTTATGTCTTACAATTATCAGAAGATACGCTTAGGAAAAGTGCATAAGAAGCTCTTTCTGAAGATCTTAAATATGCCTTTATAGTCAGCGCAAAAGTTTTGTTTAGATTTTGCATTTCTGAATGTAGTCACTAAAGAGTAGAAATTTTCTTGATTTCTAAGAACCCATTTTGCAATTTGAGAAACTTCCTTTGAGATTGCTCTGATTTGAGCTAAAAACTTCCTTTAGCTTTTAAGACCAGTTAAATAAGGTGAAGGGAGACATCTAAAGACTTTATGAAACTAGACAATCAATCTGAGTTGAAAAGACTTTTCTTTCCACTCTTCTCTTTAATTAGACTATGCTTTTCTCTTAATTTTTGAATAATTTCTTTTCCCAAACCACAATGTCTCCATGTTCAGAAAAACTGAAAACTGCCAGCCAATATTCAAATATTTGGTCTGGTGTTCATAACTGCTAAACATTGCAAATTTTGGAAATGCCTAGACAACTGTTCCTGGGTATCTTCTATTACTCCCAAATCTACATCTATCCACATATATATGTATTTATGAACTTTTTTCTCTATTGTTTGTTAATCTCTTTGTTAAATGACTGACAGTGTTAATATTCATATATCAGTTTTGAGAAAATGTAACAGCACAAAGATTGCATTGTTTTCCATCAGGAACCTGGAGAAACGAACACAGAAGTATGGTGCATAAGATATTCACTGTCCTCCTTACCCACTCACAGCTATAGGCTGTACAGTGTTAATCATAAAAGCATAATCATAATCACAACCTAAATTTTTAAGGACACAGAGCTTCCTCTGGCATTAAAATTAAAAAGTTCTGAGAAAAAGATCAAAATTACTCTGACTCTATCTTGATTATTTAATATTAGCAAATACAATAGTTAACAAATAATGAATTGTTCTTTACTAATAATTGTAATGGAGTGGTTAGGAGTTTGGTAAAGCATTAGAATATATTACTCACTCATGTATATTCTGACTTCTTCTCTAAATATTTCCTTGTGTTTTTGTATGAGAACGTCTAGAACTATGTCTTTAGCAGATTCACTGCAGCTCTGTTCCAAATTCTTTTCATTCTGGGAACCAGACAGAAGGAGCAAATGCAATTATACATACATGCAACATACAACAAAGAGAAAAAATATATATAGTATACTGATTTTTAAAATTTTAATAGAAGTGACAATCACAACTTTTGATCTCTCATTGGTCAAAGAAACTGACATGAATAAGGAAAATATTGATGGAATATGAAACATAATCCTCCTGCGGGGAGAGATACCGAAGGAAGAGGAAAAAAGTCAACCCGTCACACCCTTCATAAGCTTATTTTTATTACTCTGTCTGCTAAAAGTACTTCCTATTATTTTTCACAACTTGCTGTTTCCTCATGTGTTGTGTTTGTATGCGACCTGAAAATTTAAATCTGCCAGAATCCCATGTTTTGATTCTTTTCTTGGCAATTTTCTACTCATTCTTTAGGAACTATAAGACCTTTTATGGGACCTTTATAGGCCCATTTGAGCATCAATAAACTATGTGGTATATTTAGAATTACTTTTATTGAGAAATTTCTCATAAGTGCATAACTCTTTTCATTACTTTCATTATAGCCACAGCTGGATATGTTAATGAATCTCTGAGGCTTGTACAGTCACAGCCTCCAAAGTTGGAGGTGCCAGAGTTGGAAATAATAACCATGTTTTATTGTAAGTGGTGCCGGCCAGTTAAACAGAAGACCAACAGAGGGAGCCCTGTCTTTGCTTCTGTTTAAAGGCAGATATATTGATTTCTCGAGTTCCCTAATGTGGAGAACAAACCCACCACCGTACCTCATCAGGTACAAGATTTCCTAACAGGCCGAGGACTGAGTGTCAAAAGATCAGTGTAATTAGGATATTATTTGGTATGATTATATATTATTTGGCATATTCAAAGCATAACATTTAGTGTGCTACTCTTTTCTTACAGGTAGCAACCCCCAAATGGTGTTCCTGTCTATGCAATGTAATAGTTTCCCCTCACATACTGTCTTTAGTTCATCAGTCTTGTTCTTCCATGAAAATAGTTTGGTGATGTCCAGACCACCTTTCATACCATAGCAGAGAAACCACTGTGATTGCGATAAAGTTCTGCGGTTACAAAAGACTATAGGGTAAAGTGTCAGAGACATAAATGGAAAGGATCAGAACACTCTTGCTCTTCTCCCGTACTTCTGGGAATTTCTCAGACTCTGTGTCTCTGGGGGCTTTAGTTAGCTCTAGAATTTCATAAACCCGAGCCTACCTGAGTTTTATGAAGGTTTTGTGGTTTTCTGTTACTGTAAGGAGAGATGAGAACTAATAGAACCTCCAACAGCTAGTAAATATATGATAAATGTGTTAAATTATGAAATTTGAAAGTCAGAGAGGACTTGAGAAATGATCCAATCTAGAGGATGCTAAGGAGAAGGTAGTGGCACCCCACTCCAGTACTCTTGCCTGGAGGATCCCATGGACGGAGGAGCCTGGTAGGCTGCAGTCTATGGGGTCGCTCAGAGTCGGACACAACTGAGTGACTTCACTTTCACGCATTGGAGAAGGAAATGGCAGCCCACTCCAGGATTCTTGCCTGGAAAATCCCAGGGACGGGGGAGCCTGGTGGGCTGCCGTCTACGGGGTCACACAGAGTCGGACACGACTGAAGCGACTTAGCAGCAGCAGAGGATGCTAAACATTGCTGAGCACCAGAACCATGTTGGTGGATTTTTAAATTATGTATGCTCGAGTCAAAACTGCAGGGAAACTAATTTTGTGTCTCTGAAGGGCGGGGCAAAAGACTCAGTCATCAAATCCAAGCCTCTCTTTTCACTTTACCAGTTATCATCTCACGTCTGTTATCATCTCACGTCTATTATCATCCCACAGTGTTCAATTCAGGAAGCTACAGAGAGCAGGTGCATATAAATGTGATTGAATGACATCAAGTACACATCCAGAATCCTTTTTTTTTTTTTTTGCTGACAGCACATCCCAGGTTGTGTTATAATCTAGACAGACACCTAGGATATTCTTTCAGCATGTAACATTTAAGTCAGCTTCCTTGCTTTTGATGGACATGTCTGATTCTTACCTACTCATTCCCACCCAGGTTGCAGAGTGAGAGAGTAACCTGAATATCACCATCTACCACCACCACCAAAAAATAAAAATCTCTGAAAGGAATTTCTGTTTCACCTACTCAGCTAAAAAATAATGCTCAGGAATATCCTGGGATATTTCTCAACTCCTCATCCCAATACAAAATTTTAATTTTATGACTCAATGTAATAAATAATTTTGGGTACTACTATATGCCAAGTACTCTGCTAGGTGATGGATTACGTGATCTTAATTGCACTGATGAGAGCATGCAAGTTCATAGCAGATGATGGAGCTAGTTATCATCCTATTGGCATCCTTGCCCCTCACACTCAGCTTAATTATGTGCCCCTAATGTGTTCAGGGATGCAATTTCAATGCCTTGGTGCACTTTACCTCCAGAGCTTTTCTCTCTGTCAAGGTTACATTGAACAAATATCATTTTTTTACCCTGCCCTCTGGTTTATGGTTCTTTTCTCTGGCTATGACCCATTGTGCTTTTTTCCCCCTCAGTTCTACTTATGAAATCTAAAACACTTTTAACTAATTTCCAGACTTTTTTGCCTTTTGAAAATAGTTGCATTCAATTCTTAATGAGTTATTTAGAAGAGAGTACCACTACCTCCTTTGTAAAAGGAATCTGAATTAAATTTAAAGTTTCTGCCACAGATTCAGGTAGTCATACTGCAAACACCACCGACTATTCTAAATCAGCCCAGTTAATTCTTGGGTGCCATACTGACTGGTTCTGAGACAAATTTGGTTTTGTTCTGTACTCTTGCCATTGTTGATGTCTTGCTACTAATGTTGACCAAGAGTCATCATGACAGAATTGTCATTACCTGATCTTATGTGATTTGGTCAGTGCTGCTTACTTTGTTGTCACATCAACATAATCAGTGAATTGTATGTATTGTTGGTACCAATCATGTTGAATTTACTTGCTTTTCACAGTGTCTTTTAAAAGATTGTTATAATTTACTATTTAAATAAAAATATATGCATGCATAATGTCCTGAGCACAGAACAGCATGACTCTAAGTATAAAATATCTAAAAGTATTCTTTAAATGAATTATCAAATTAATATTCTAAGTGAAAAGAAAATCATGTGATAGTGTCACTGGTAGAAAATTTTTTTTCTTTTTTAGTGGTGTATAAAATGTTTTGTTTCACACTTACATTTTTTAAGAGGAGGCACTGTACCTAACAAATACTGTATGGCCTAACTTTTCATTCTGCCTGAGATGGCCAAGTGACTTAGTTCCACACATTGAGATATGATCAGAAGTCATTGGGTTGGGATTTTAAAAAAGACAAATGAGAAAAAGTTACTCCTTTAAATGGGTAAACTTAACTGGCAAATGTTGTCTTCCATCTTCCTCACCAAAATGAAGACTTGATAACAGAACATGAGTATCTTTCTTAAGATGATGTGACCTGGGATATAGATAAGGATGATAGAACTATAGGAGCAACCTGAGTATTTTATGAATTTGTGAGGCCAAGATACCAGCCCTGGACTTCCTGAAAACACCCTGGTATATGAGAAATATCAAATCTTAAATTTTCACTGTTTTTTCAGGGATCTGTAATTAACCTCATCACAAATTTTGATACTATACACAGATTTAAGTAAAAATAAAATAAAATTTACAAAACTTCAATAGCATCCCAATGAGATTATTTCTAAGCAGCTCAGTAAGAATGGTTTTCCAGGATGTTTTATTTTACTCGTATAAATAATACAGGTTCATTGTATTTGAATATATAGATGAATAAACTGATACAAGTTATCATCTAAATTCCCAACACTAGATTACTAATTAATGCTTTCCAGTGTAAATAATGGAGAAGACGATGGCACCCCACTCCAGTACTCTTGCCTGGAAAACCCCATGGACGGAGGAGCTTGGTGGGCTGCAGTCCACTGGGTCGCGAAGGGTTGGACATGACTGAGCGGCTTCACTTTCACTTTTCACTTTCATGCTTTGGAGAAGGAAATGGCAACCCTCTCCAGTGTTCTTGCCCAGAGAATCCCAGGGATGGGGGAGCCTGGTGGGCTGCCATCTGTGGTGTTGCACAGAGTCAGACACGACTGAGGCGACTTAGCAGCAGCAGCAGCAGCAGCAATGTAAATAATAAATATAAACTAATACTTATTAGGTTCAAACTTTTATAAAGATAGGTTAAAATATCCAATACATATGCTGAAATCAAAGTGAATAATTTAAGTGTTCATTATATTAATACTATTCTTTTCATTTTTAAGTAGGCTTAAAATTGTTCAGGTTAGATATTATATATACCCATGTATATATGTGTATATATAAAGCTTCCTTGTATGTTTTCCAGAACATTTGACTGACAAATACTATAGGTGGAGAAATGTTTGCACTTCCTTCAGTGCTTCCTTGGGCAAAGTCAGGATTCCAGCACTGAGAACTAAATATCTGAGTCTTTTTTGCTGAGCCTAGTCCATAACTATCTTTACACAGAGACTTAAAGAAATTCTTTTATTTATTCTTCCTTTCCCCATCCTAGAAATTATATCCCTCAAGCATATACTCACTGCCCAGTTTAAAAACAGAAACAAAAATTCTTACAATGCAGAGGTGTGTTATACAATAAAAGTAATTAGAATCCTTTGGATTTGAATAAAAAAGGAACCTTCTGTAGTGAGGCAGAATTATCAGAAAATGCCTACTCTCAAGTATATTCACATTTGATAAGTGAAATGGCTTTCAATATGTTGTTAGGAATCTCACAGTAGATCATTAATGAGCTAGTCCCCATAACTGATTACAAGTCAGTTCTAGCAAGGGATGTAATTAAAGTCTCAGATGTTTTGATTTTCATGAATAGAAGTTTGTCCTCCCTTGGTGCCTTTTATCCATGCTCAGAGTTCTTTGCAATTATTAGCTCATTAGTCCTAGTGGATTTTTTAATTTAATTGTAAATTAGTAGACCCTACAGAGTTAAATATAAAACAAACAGAATGTTAATAGCCCATTTCATGAATATATATACCAATGACTCAACCTTTATTATCTTAACATATACATTAATAGTATGAGCAGTGACTTCAGCTCCCTTCTAAGGCACAGTTCCATGCTTCACACATATCATTAATCCATCGATTGTCTCAACTTGAAAGCTTCTTTTTTTAATACACTATTCCAAAGTTTAGCTTTTGGTAGAATTTCTATATATGTTCATCTCACTATTTTGGTATATTAATGTAGTAAAATCTCATACTTTTGAGATAAACATTTTTTGATACATACTTTGATTACTGAGATATCCCTGTAATTGTTTTTCAAGGATTTTATATTGTCATTTCTTGTAGTGATGCCTTCAACCTGAGAAGGAAATCCTGGACATTCCCAACGTTTCCAGGGGCCTGAGAAACGTTTGGATTTATATAGAAGAGAAAATATCAGGTATAACTGAAAGACTGAAAGAGTACAAATATTTATCACATGGATATATAGCGAAGTGAACTCTGATGCCCCTGAAATTGATAGAATACAGGGACCTATACTGTTAACAGTTGGAGTTCATTCTACTCAACTTCCTTTCATCCTCCAATTCTAACTTCCCCACGAGACTCACCCCTTCCCTCAGTCTGTTCCAGTGCTGTCGGTCCATTCCTGGGACAGTGAGCCTGTGTTTGACTAAACCCTGGCTAGAGTATTGCTTTCAGCTGACCATGGTGATAGTTCCATGTATTAGTTTCCTGATATTGTCATAACGAAGTACCACAGACTGAGTGGCTTGAGCAATGGAAAGTTATTGCCTTACGGTCTGACAGTTCCAAAATTAAGGCAGCAGCAGAGTTAGTTTCTTCTGGAAGCTGTGAAGGAGAATCTGGTCCATGTCTCTCAGTTGGCTTCTGGTGTTTTGATGGAAATCTTTGGCATTTCTTGAATTCTTCTGCATCATCCCAGTCTCTCTGCTGTCACATGGCATCCTCCCTGTGTGCCTTTGTGTCTACATATTTCTCCTTTACAGGAAAATAGGACACCAGTCATTTAGGATTAGGGACTCACCTTCCTCCTATATGACCTCATCTTAACTAATTACATTTGCAATGACCTTGTTTCCAAACAGGGTAACCATCACAGGTCCTGAGTGGGGTAAGACTTCAGCATATGGTTATTTATAAGGGGACATAGTGTAATCCATAAGAGTCCAAAATAAATGCATAAGCTAATGAGACTCAGTGAAATACAATAAAAAATTCACTGTGAATCCTAAGAAATGTCTTCAGTCTTTCCTCCACAAGAAAATGCAGTCATATAATAGGGGCTGGGTGGGAGAGAGGGTCTGTGGAAAATGTATCTATTGTTGTGGAAGCAAAGCCAAGAAATGAAGATAGAAATGTCTATTTGCTTCTTATTGAACACTGGATAAAACCATATCTGAAGCCAAATAACCCCTTAATTGTTCAGCTATATGGGTGAAAATATCCCCCCCCCTTTGTTAAGCCTGTATTAGTATCACTTTCTTCCAATTACCACAGAAATAGAGTCAAGAATAATATGATTAAAGAGTAGGATTAGTATAGAACAGTCTTATGGACTCTGTGAGAGAGGGAGAGGGTGGGAAGATTTGGGAGAATGGCATTGAAACATGTAAAATATCATGTATGAAACGAGTTGCCAGTCCAGGTTCGATGCACGATACTGGATGCTTGGGGCTGGTGCACTGGGATGACCCAGAGGGATGGAATGGGGAGGGAGGAGGGAGGAGGGTTCAGGATGGGGAACACATGTATACCTGTGGCGGATTCATTTTGATATTTGGCAAAACTAATACAGTTATGTAAAGTTTAAAAATAAAATTTAAAAAAAAAAAAAAATAAAAAATTATTCAGCCATTAAAAAGAATACATTTGAATCAGTTCTAATGAGGTGGATGAAACTGGAGCCTATTATACAGAGTGAAGTAAGCCAGAAGGAAAAAACACCAATACAGTATACTAATGCATATATATGGAATTTAGAAAGATGGTAACAATAACCCTGTGTACGAGACAGCAAAAGAGACACTGATGTATAGAACAGTCTTATGGACTCTGTGGGAGAGGGAGAGGGTGGGAAGATTTGGGAGAATGGCATTGAAACATGTAAAATATCATGTATGAAACGAGTTGCCAGTCCAGGTTCGATGCACGATACTGGATGCTTGGGGCTGGTGCACTGGGATGACCCAGAGGGATGGAATGGGGAGGGAGGAGGGAGGAGGGTTCAGGATGGGGAACACATGTATACCTGTGAGGATTCATTTTGATATTTGGCAAAACTAATACAATTTTGTAAAGTTTAAAAAAAAAAAGAGTAGGATTAGAGATGGAGTATTCATGTGAACTACAAAAAGAAGGGTGATGGAATGAATAATTCCTTTCTGCTTTTGTATTATTTTCGATCAGACTCAACTTGATGAGTTCCTGCACAGGAATATGTAGTGCCTTGAAAGCACAAGTGAATCTAATCATTTTGTTTCTATGAAATATTGAATCCCTTCACACAACAGCAATAGACTAAGGCACAATTTCCTTTAACAACAAATCTCCTAGCAAAGAATCAAGGTACATGCTTCCAAACGCTAGGTCCATGCCTTGCTGGGAATAAAGAGACAATCAAACTAAGGGCAAGAGGATTAGTACAGAGCTAACAGCCTTATAGGTCAAATGCAATTAGAGTCAGTGACCTTGAAAAGTGGTCTTCCATCAGAGACAGTGTCCAAACAGTGAAATTAGAGATGCATGCTGATTCTAAGGGAAAGCAGTTCTTGGGAATGGGATGAGAACTTGACTTTCAGAGTGCATGATGGTGATGATGTTAAGTCAGGCAAAGTAGAATCAACTCTGAGAAATATTTAGGAGCAGGGAAGAAGGGGAGCAAAGCCTAGTTTCCAAAAATATGGCAGAATGTGTTGTGGCTGGTTCTTCCACGAGTATCATTGACCATGGATCTTCAAAATACTTTAAGCACTCCAACACTTACTTTATGCACTAGGAACCCAAGGAGCCTAATGCCAGACCATCAATAGTCTTATGGTCTCTAGGGGTCTTTGATAGTGAAGTGGTTCCATTCAGAGAAGAGACTTATGCCAAAATTATCAAGGGGGTGCCCGGTATCCTAATTCTAATTTCCATATCTTATTCATTTGCTAAATGCGTACCATAGATTTGAAGATAGATTAGCTTCTCATTGGTCTTGGGTAAAATACAAAGCAATGGTCAATAAGAACAGAAAGGAGAATAGGAATAAGAAATCGACAGTATAAAAAGCAAAGAAGATGACACTGTACAGAGACTTCCAATGTAACAGTGTATAAGAAGCATAACTTCATGATATTTCTAGTAATTCTGAGAACTCTGGAAAGAGTTCAATGCATAAGTAAGGGTACTCAGCCTTGGGACCTCACACTTCTAAGTTTCAGTCTCACTGCCTAACAGTAGCCTTCTGATACAGGCATGACTGTATTGGACAATTTCTATGCCTTGTGTCTGGTCTTCTTCAGCCATGTTTTAAGCCAGCCATTGTTGTAACAACTAACTTCCTTTAATAAACATATAATCTTAGAGCACCTCAGCTTTGCCTGTCTGCATGCCTTCTGTTTTGTACCCCAGGTCTTCTCTGACACTGTGGTGTGGGATGCTTGTATGAACTGGGTGGCAAACTGGAGTGCCAGAGAGTAAGCACATGCTGGGGCCATCCTTGACCACTGGAGGAAGGGAGCTGGTACATGAATGCCTTCCTCTTTTTTCCTTCCAGTGAGCAATTTGGAGGCACATTCTACATTGCTCTTCAGAAGATTCCAGCTTAAACTAGCTCCATTGTCCATAGCAGTGACCAAATCAAGAACACTCCTTGTCCTATTCCCTGGAATTACCCCTCCCCCAAAGTACTTGCATTCAAGACCTTATCTCAGACCCCAATTTCTGAGGGAAGCTCAGGCTACCAAAATTACCTTCTAGTTTCTCTGTATGTTTTACAGCTAGAATCTCATTGTGGTTCAGGGGACTAATCACTTGTAAATCTCTAAAGCTTTTTACAGTGAAGGACACAAAAAAGAGTTGCTGACATGTGAGAGGCAACAATTCATGCCAAAGCTGGCAATTGAGAATATCAAGTGTTGTGATTTGGGTTTGATCTCGGGTGGCCTCAGCCTGCAGTGGCTTGGAATGGGGCTTGGGTTCCCAGCTGGAGACTGGGGCTGGGTTGCAGTGGTGAAAGCACCAGACCCTAGCCACTAGACCAGTGGTCAGTGGCAAGAGCCCTGGCCCTTTGGCTATACAGAAAAGAATTCCCACAAAGACGGACAGTGGTGAAATAAGTGAAGTATTTGTTAAGAGGAAAAAGAGTACAGTACATGTAGATAGACACACGGGAGAACTCAGGGAGAGAGTCGCTGAGTTGCACCCTTGTGGCAGTTTTAATTACTTTTCTGACATATTTCTTCCAAGTTCCGTTTAGCCAATCACTTTGATTTGCCTGGTTCACAGTCCATATTTGGTATAACTCAGGATCCTCCCATGTGTGCACACATATCTCTTAGCGAAGATGGATTTTACCAAAAAGGCGTATGGGTAGGGAACATCCCTTGGCATCACTCCCCTTTGGCCTCCAATGAAATTTTCTGAGAATGTGCGGTCAGGGAGGTCTCCTGACTTCAAGAATAGGAAATATGTGGTCTAGGCAGGGCCTGGCCTTCTCCTTTAATCATCCTACTATTCTCATCTTGGAGTTTCCATCCATAGGGAATGATTCTCCAATCACTTTACCTAGTGTGTGCTTAGTTACTCAGTTGTGTCTGACTCTTTGTGACCCCATGGACTGTTGCCCACCAGGACCATCTGTCCATGGGGATTCTCCAGGCAAGCATACTAGAGTGGGTTGGCATGCCCTCCTCCAGGGGATCTTCCCAACCCAGGGATCAAACCCAGGTCTCCCGCTTTGCAGGCAGATTCTTTACCATCTGAGTCACCAGGGAAGCCCACTGTATCTGGGGGTGGCTCATCTACATCCTGCCTCAGGTTTGTATTTTAGATCTTCACTGTTTTCTCTATAATGTATGTTCTGATCAGAAGCCAACCAGTTCTGAACTGGTGTCATGGTTGCAATCGCTATGGTTGATGAAAATTCCTGTTTTGGATTTTCCACAGGAGCCTCCAGAGTGAATTTGGTGAACTACAGGTTAAGTCAGACCAATTGAAATTCTCCAAATTTGGTACTTAGCTTCACTTTATTGTAGATTTGCTTTTAGGGGGTATGTGAAAGAATGGGAGTGGTGATAGCAATTGATGCCACAAAGTACTTAACTATCTAAAATATTTTATTCCTAAACCTGATTACATGTAAAAATCACCTGGAGAAAAAATTTTTTTGAAATAATAATTCTTGAGCTCTACCCCAAAGGCCCTGACTCCATTGATCTAGGCAGAGATCCTGAGATCTATATTCTTAAAATCTTTCCAGGAGATTTTGATACATGGTCAAATTAGGGAAACAGTGATCTAAATAATTCATGAAGGATTTTAAGAGTACTTGTTACCTAAAACTATAAATTTTTCTATAATAGGGTTGGAAGCTTAGGCATTTTCCAAATCACATTTCCTTATTTTCGAGTGAGGAAAAGTCTTAACTTCTTGATTTGGGAAGGGAAGTTTAGAATTTAATTTTCAAAATAAAAGGTCTAATTTCATATGTTTTGATCTTTCTGAAGATTAACAGAGATAATTTTTTACATAGTTTCACTTGTAGGCATCTATAGACAGGCTTAGTTTTAAAGAAACGATGTCTAAGCGTAATCACAGATAGTAGAAAATGTACATGTTGGGCTTCCCTTGTAGCTCAGTTGGTAAAGAATCTGCCTGCAATGCAGGAGACCTGGGTTTGATTCCTGGGTTGTGAAGATCCCCTGGAGAAGGAAATGGTGACCCATGCCAGTTTTCTGGCCTGGAGAACCGCATGGACAGAAGAACCTGGCAGGCTATAGTCCATGGGATCACAGGAATTGGACACAACAGCAGTTAAGCAACAGCCACCAATATCTAGGTGTAATCATAGATAATAGAAAACGTACACGGTTAATTATAAATACTTCATCAAGTAATTAACATTAATTAACTATGCAATTAAGATGTTGATTGAGAGAGACAATTAAGTTGATTCTCAAATATGCATGCTCTTAAAGTATTCATTAACTAGTTCAAACATAACACATTTCCTAATAGACTCCCAGAAATAAATATGGTATTTCTTCTTCTTTTCAGATATTACCTTAATAAATGAATGCTTCTTTGTGTCCAGGTGAATCCATAGCTTCTTGAGATTGCAGTCAAGCCAGAGGGAGTGAGATGCTTAGCAAAAGGGTATAGGCTATTCTCTGAGAAACTGAAAACTGTTTTTTTGTTGTTGTTGTTGCTGTGCCTTTGTCTGTATTGATTGGCAGTGCTTTTGTGAACAACAAAAAAAGAAGTGGCAGAAATAAGTGGCATAAAAATATTAATAAGCAAGATTATAAATTGGCTTCTTGATATAATTTTTGTTGGGTAAGTTCCTTGGCTAAGGGATTTTCTAATGTGATCAACTTAATTTAGATGAAAAGAGATTTCTTATGAAAATTCAGTTAATTTGTAGAATTGTAAAACTTGAATTGTGACTATAGATTTCCTTTACCTATCTGTGGCAGAAATGTACAGTTACCATGGAAAATAAAAAGGAAAATACAACCATGGTGAATTCCGTCAAACTACAATGAAACTTATAGAAAGACAGCAAAATTGCTAATTGGAGATTTCTGTTCATTCATTTAATTATTCAGCCAACAAATATTTATTTATTATCTATTCTCTCAATTACTGTCCTAAACAGTAGGGACATATTAGTCAACAATATACATAGAACAAAATCCAAACCCAACTGGGGACTTACGTTTTGTATTTTCTACCCTTCTTACTAGAAAAATATCTATGAAATTACCACGGGTAACTAAGCATTACTGTGGTTGCTTGTCTGAATATAATGTCAAAGCAGAAATGAACCTGAAATTTGGTACAGACTGCAAAGGACAGTACCTGTGTTTCATCTTCACCTTCTTTTCGTTATGATTCATGGGGATGCCAAAAATCCTTAGAAGTATACATGGACTTACAGAAAATGTCCTATCGCTGAAGATTGCTGAGTGTGCTACCCATCTCAGTTTATGAAACCATCTAACCTGAACTGCCTGAATGAAAAATTTGGACATCTCATTTGGCTATGTAGCTGATATTCAGAAAATCTCAATAGAGTATATTTTAAATGATGTGAATATTTGACTAGTATTAAACTGAGAAATACTATAATAAGGGTCTTTGAGAAATTGGAGTCAGGTCAGCATTTTAATAAGAAATTTACTTTTCTGAAAGCCAACTTTATAATGAATCCATTTAAACCTTTGGTTCTCACCAAAAGCAGTGCTTCAAGTTCAGTCTCTTGTTTCATCTTGTTTTGCCTGTGACTGCTCCTTTTACATTCGAGAATCCTTTATTATGAGGCTTAGAAATAGGACATTTTAGTATGAGTCATTAATGGAGTTTAGGGCCCTTAAGGGAGTAGATAGTCTTGGACTTTGAGGTGCAAAAGAAAAGCATGGTCCAGAATACTCCTGTACTAATAATAAGGCATGCTGTAGGGTACTCTAATACTGATATAAAAGGAAAGAAGAGGAGAAATAAAATCCATGGTAAAAGTGCCTCTGAAACAAAGAATGAATAATGACCATGCATTTTGGCCACTGTGAAAACAGCAGGATTTTTGCCAAGTCTTTTTTTCATCCTTCTTATTTTTATTTCCTTTTCTTTCTTTTCTCCTCTACCTTCTCCTCCTCCTCATTCTTCATCTTTGTCTTCTTCTCCTTTGGATTAAGGGAGGATGGAGGGTTTTCTATGCTTTATACTATGAGTCGCTTTGGAATGTTCCTAAATGGGAAATTTGACTTTCTTTTTCTTTGCAAGCTGCTTATGCTATTGTGTCTAGACTTGATCACACTGCCAGTGAGAGCTAATTAAGGACATCTGTGTTAAGATCAAGACCACCAAGTGCACGCTTATCAGACTATACTCATGCTTTAGTCATACATAGAATTCCACAATCAGGGGTGGTCTAGTCAGACAAGCCCCTGGGGCTGGGGGTAAGGATTCTGATTTAAAGTGTTGGATGATTTCTATGCTTTAAAGTACTCTCACAGTGGGTGATTTCAAGATATTACATGATGAATTGAATTTAGAGTTAGGGAAGAGAGCCACTTTGCACTCTGTTTTATGAATAAGCTGTATCTTTTCTGAAATCCAGAGTGAACTATTCAGTGATTGATGTGGGACAGTTTAAGCTTAAATGTAAAGTACATATACCACTATGGGAAAGAAAAGGGAAAGTTTAGTGTAAAAATTGCTTAGAGAGTTTTTTTGTGAGAATTTTAACTGAAGCTTCACAACTCTAATCATCTCCCTGCTGAAAGAGTAGGGAAACTAGACTCCAGTTTTCTGGGGCTATTATCTCTGGTCTCCAAGATTAGACACTATCAGTGCCTTCTATTAACCAGTGTTATATATGACCAATAGTTACCTGCTCCATCATTTATTGCAGAATATTTTGCCTTCTTCTTTCTCCATGTGAAGGATTTATGTAGCTTTGGATGCCATCTGATTTATTGAGGAATAAATAAGGAGGTCTCCAGGTGATACATCAGTACCCAGATGTTCAGAGAGTCCATATCCATCTGGAAATATTTCAGTGCTTAGTTCACTATAAAAGTTACCTAAGATTTTCCAAGCCCAATAGCTGTTTTCTCTATATTTTACTAGAATCGAAGGAGTTGCAGGTCCTAAAGTGGGATAGGGTTGTGGGAAGAGTCCTTGAATTCGTCCTCAAATTAGAATCACAAACATTTGGTCAAACTCATCTGTTATCACAAGTTAGGTTTTCTATTTAAGAAACTGACATTCTTGATTATTTAGTCATAAACTGTTTATATGAATCTCTATCCACTAGATGGATATCTTCATGAGAGTTAAAAGTAAGTTTTCTCACCTAAACTTATACTGGCCCTTATCACTGTTACCTTTAGATATGATTCATTATGTCATAGGACAATGGAAAATAGAATGCAACTTCTCTTAAATATTTAAATGTGTTGTGGGACCAAAAGCATATTTTGAAGTAGATTTATTATCTGAACAAAACAAACTAGTGCTGTGATGATTTTAGCATCAGAAATCCTTTGGTTCAATGATGTTTCTAAAGTTGATTTGATAACATGAAAAAAATATGTGTTATAAAATTATGAAAAATTATAAGAATCCAAATTATATGTAATTAATCATAGTCCTATGGCTCAGTGATAAAGAATCTGCTTGCCAATGCAGTAGTTGCAGGAGATGAGGATTGGATTCCTGGGTTGGAAGATCCCCTGGAATAGGAAATGGCAACCCACTCCTGTTTTCTTGCCTGGGAAATCCCATGGACAGAGGAGCCTGCTGGGCTACTGTCCATGGGGTCACAAAGAGTTGGACATGACTGAGTGAGCCCTGATGCATAGACTGTAGATAATATACTATATTATTAATATATAGCAGAACTATGGATAATGAATATTTTGGAAATTGTACATAGTAGTATATTAAATAAGAGTTTTAAATAAAGTAAAAAAAAAAATAAAGTCAGTCATAATTAAAACAATTACCAAAAGAAAATCAAAATACTTAAAAATTTTAGCTTCATCTCTATATGAGAAGAATATGCTAATTTTTTCTTAGACTCATTAACTTTTAAATTCTGGATCAAGAATTTAAAGCCTGCCTTTAAAATTTCTCACAAAGAAGATTTAGAGAGTTTTAGAAGTGAACAGACGTTACTTCTTGTGATTTATTCACCTCCCAAGCTGAAACCTTCCAAACCTTTTTGTATCCCTGAGTTAAAGTTTCTGATGACTTAATTTTTCAGGAAAAGTAGGGCAAAGTTTGATCACAGGACGTTTTCAGAAATTAAATGAGGTCAGAGATCACTGAACAGATTCATACCATCTGGGAGGCCAGAGCCAACAGAGAGAGTTAAATCTTGAAAATGCAATTTACCAGCGGCTTTGAAAGTTCTCTGAGGGTCACTTACAGCTTTAGGGATTTCAGTATTAATTTTATCCCAAGTTAAATGAAGTTACTATTATTTTAAATTTTAAAGTATGTGCTTGTTTTGGAGGATACAAAATAGGGGAAAAGAGAAAGATGAATAATGATGATGTTTTTGCTCCATGAAGGCAAAGTGAAGTCTCTTGGTTGTGTCTGACTCTTTACAACCCCATGGACTGTAGCCTGCCAGGTTGCTCCATCCATGGGATTTTCCAGGCAAGAATACTGGAAAGAAAGTGAAAGTGATGTTGCTTAGTCGTGTCCAACTCTTTGCAACCCCATGGACTGTAGCCCACCAGGCTCCTCCATCCACGGAATTTTCCAGTCAAGAATACTGGAGGGGGTTGCTATTTTCTTCTCCAGGGGATCTTCCTGACCCAGGGATCGAACCCAGGTCTATCTGCACTGCAGGCAGACTCTTTACCGTCTGAGCCACTAGGGAACCCCGTGAAGGCAAAAGTGGCTAAAATTGGTGTACGTCCTTTTAATACTTTTCTATAAATATTTTTGTTGTTGTTCAGTCACTGAATCATGTCTGACTCTTTGTGACCCCAAGGACTGCAGCACACCAGGCTCCTCTGTCCTCCACTAGCTCCTGGAGTTTGCTCAGATTCATGTCAATTGAGTTAGTGATGCTAACCATCTCATCCTCTGTTGCCCTTTCTGCTTTTCCCTTTAATCTTTCCCAGCATCAAGATATTTTCCAATGAGTGGGTTCTTTGCATCAGGTGGCCAAATTATTAGAGCTTCAATATTTTTGATACTTGAATTTTTTGCTCACAGATATACAACTTAAGTTCCTATTTCACTTCTTAACAACCTAATTACTCCAAATTATTTCTGGAAACACTAAATAAATTTAACTCATTGAATTAAAAATAGGAAATTATACAATACAGTGGAAAACTCACTCAACTGGGAACTAACAGTCATGGGTTCAATCCCCATAATGTCCCTGTCTGGAAGTGCAAATATGATACCAGCTTCTTTAGATGGCAGGGAAGATGGAACAAATGGATCAAAATGAGTTGGTGCAATCAAATCACCTAATAAGTGTGATAAAATCCAGATTTCCTAACTCCAGCCCCAAATATTCCGATTCAGCAACCTTGAGGTAAGACCCAGGGGTCTACATTTTTAATAAGGAACTTGGGTGTATGTATTGCAAGAAATTCTGGAAATACCACTGAAAATCAATGGATTAGATCTCACTTTGTTTTCAAAAATTCTTAGGAGTTACAAAAGCCCATAGAAAATAGAGGACATGCAAGGAAAATGCTAAAGTTGCCAGCACTGCATCTCTCAAGTCCAGGAAACACAGGATAAGCAATTTGCAGGCATAGCTGGTCATAGGGCTGTAGCCACTCTCCTCAAGGCCTGCAGTCTTTTCCACCAAGCTGTGTCAAGCATTCTTTAAGTTTATGGCATCCTTTCTTTTCCTGTATCTTCCCTTCCTGCATATTTCCCATGGCTTTTCAAGTCACAAGTTTCATTAATGACAAAGTTCATATAGGAATGTAGGTCTCTTGACTCTTTTCCAAGGATTTTCCTGCTGAATCATCCTTAAAATACTGAATTTCAGGCTTCCCAAGCAATATCTCTTTCAAGAAGCCTTTCCCAGTTCTTGAGTCTTTTCTGTGTTTCTATAGTAACTCGCCCTAGCCTGGGAGTTTACTTCTTTCATCATTCTTATAATATAGTTAGTTCACTTACCACCTTTCCCTACTAGACTGAGTTACCCTAGTGCCAAGCACAATCCTGGGCACAGAATATGTACACCATAATGTGTGATGAATTAACAACTTAATGTATTTGTGATTAAAAGGACATAGCACATCTACATGGTATGTTTTCCACCCCTTGGTTGCTGCTACTGCTGCTAAGTCACTTCAGTCGTGTCCGACTCTGTGCGACCCCATAGACGGCAGCCCACCAGGCTCCCCCATCCCTGGGATTCTCCAGGCAAGAATACTGGAGTGGGTTGCCATTTCCTTCTCCAATGCATGAAAGTGAAAAGTGAAAGTGAAGTCGCTCAGTCGTCCCTGACTCTTAGCCACACCAAGGACTGCAGCCTACCAGGCTCCTCCGTCCATGGGTTAAGCTCTATGTTTTTTCAGATTGCCAATATTTTGAAGCTTCGTCTCTTGTTTAGGCAGCATTTATATCGATTCATCTTTTCTGAAACATCAGGAGTATATCATTTCACTCTATTACACATACATCTTGAGGTAGGATTTCTTTTTAAATTTATTTCAATTGGTTGGCCTGATTTCCATTGGAGACTGCATTTTAAGTGGTTATTTTATCCTCTGATTGGAATAACTACCCTGTAAAGGAAAGGAATAAATTATTCAAAGGAGATAGTTATGTCTATTGACACTATATTAAAATTCAAATGCAACGCAAGCTGGAAGAAGTCAGGCTGCCAAATAATCTGGATCATTTCTGAGTCCAGGAGAAAAATTCAAACTACTCATTCCTCTGTAGCAAGCCATTGCAAGTCTCTACATGCATATTCTTTGGAAGAAAAACAAGGAGACTAACTACAGAAGTGAACCGGAGAATATTCATTTTTCATGTTTGAGAACACTCACATTTTCTAATGTATTTTCAAAAATAAACTTATTTAAAAATATAAGCATTACACAGATTATTTCTGAACCATTTTGGGTTTCAAGGAAATACAAGTCCCACCTTCTTAGCGCAAAACTGTCTCCAGATACCTTTCATACCTGTTAGTCAGTCAGTCAGTCAGCTCAGTCCCTCAGACTCAGTCATGTCTGACTCTTAGTGACCCCATGGACTGCAGCATGCCCGGCTTCCCTGTCCATTGCCAACTCCTGGAGCATGCTCAAACTCATGTGCATTGAGTCAGTGATGCCATCCAATCATCTCATCCTCTGTCGTCCCCTTCTCCTCCTGCCTTTAATCTTTCCCAGCATCAGGGTCTTTTCAAATGAGTCAGTTCTTCCCATACAGGTAGCCAAAGTATTGGAGCTTCAGCATCAGTCCTTCCAATGAATATTCAGAACTGATTTCCTTTAGGATTGACTGGTTTGATCTTCTTGTTGTCCAAGGGACTCTCAAGAATCTTTTCCAATACCACCATTCAAAAGCATCAGTTCTTTGGTGCTCAACTTTCTTTATGGTCCAGCTCTCACATCCATACATGACTACTAGAAAAACCATAGCTTTGACTATAGGGACCTGTGCCTGCAAAGTGATGTCTCTGCTTTTTAATATGATATATAGGTTTGTCATAGCTTTTCTCCCAAGAAGCAAGCGTTTTTTTTTTTTTTTTTAATTTCGTGGCTGCAGTCACAATCTGCAGTGATTTTGGAGCCCAGAAAAATAAAGTCTCTCACTGTTTCCATTGTTTACCCATCTATTTGCTATGAAGTGATGAGACCAGATGCTATGATCTTAGTTTTTAACATTGAGTTTTAAGCCAGCTTTTTCACTCTCCTCTTTCACTTTCATCAGGAAGCTCTTTAGTTGCTCTTCACTTCTGCCATAAGAATGGTATAATCTGCATATCTGAGGTTATTGATATTTCTGCCAGCAATGTTGATTCCAGCTTGTGTTTCATCCAAGTCTGGGATTTTGCATGATGTACTCTGCATAGAAGTTACATAAGCAGGGTGACAATGTACAGCCTTGATGTACTCCTCTCCCAATATGGAACCAGTCCGTTGTTTAATGTCCAGTTCTAACTGTTGCTTCTTGACCTGCATACAGATTTCTCAGGAGGCAGGTAGGTGGTCTGGTATTCCCATTTCTTTAAGAATTTTCCACAGTTTGCTGTGATCCACATAGTCAAAGGCTTTAGCGTAGTCTGTGAAGCAGAAGTAGATGTTTTTTCATAGCTGTCAATAAACCTAAATATTGACCCTGTTTTGTTTACCTGTTGGTGGTCATTTCCTTTAGGTACCCCTTCACCTAAGACTCAATAAGAGTTGTATAGAATCTGCCCAGCTCCTTGCATTCCTGTAGAAATTGTACATAAGTTTTCATAATTGAAGAATTCCCTTGCTAACCCTCATCTTGATATGTCATCTGACTCATTTACCTCTCTAATTTTATCCCTTCCGTTCTGCCTTTGCCTTACTCCATTCTAGTGTCTTTGATTTTCTTACTGGTTCAAAGCCCCCAAACACACTCCTGACCCAGGGCCCTTGTCCTGAGAGTCATCTTTGCTTGCTATGCTACTCCTTTCCCCCAGAACTCAGCTTAGCCCACCGTCTCACTTCCTTTGGGGTCTTTATTCAAATGTCAGCTAATCAAAGAGGCTGCTTTCTTTATTTCTTCACTCTGCTTTATTATTTTTTTCATAGCATTTATAACCCATTGATACCTTAGGCTGTTTTATGTCAATTACTGTGAATCTGAATATGTTAACATGAGAACAATGACTGTTTTTATCACGGCCCTGCCCTGGCACCTAAAAAAGTACCTGGCACGTAATAGGTACTTAAAAATATGTGTTAAATAAATGAGTGATTACTGTGGGGAAATAGTGAGGCAGTGTTTAAAAAGGATAAATGACAAAAGTTCTGAGGTATTCAAATAGCATTTAAAATGAAGTACCTGACCTTTATACCTTTATAGACTTTTAAAGACAGTTAAACCTTTAGAGGGGCTTCCCTGGTGGCTCATGCTAGTGATGTTTATAGACTTAGTTTTCATTTCTGAGAGGAATTCCATCGTTGCTCCCTCCTTTTTCACACCCTTGACTTTAAAACAGAATTCTATTTTCTATAGGAATGCAGATTTGTAAGTGTCAAAAATTATGTATAAAAATGGCATTATAAGTACGTACTGTTTTATGACTTCATGTTACAGAGGACTAATACAATAGTACCCCATTTCTGTCAAAAATTAGCCTTTATAATGTAGCTTTGAAGGGTAAAATAATTCCCTTCACAAATCCCCAATAATTAGACATTTAAGTTATGTCCAAGATTTCAGTTTTCTAAGCTATACTGAGATGTCCATTTGTGTGAAAAAAAATCTGTAAATTCATCTATAAATACTTCTATTGGCTAATTTCCTAGATGTAGAATTGTTGTCTCAAAAAGCATGGCTATTTTTAAAGCATTTGAAGTACACTCACAAATTCCCTTCCAGAAAGACTGTAGCAATTTACCAGCAGTGCAAGAGAGTGACTATTTATGGTGTCTGTGTTAGTTAGGGTTTTCCAGAGAAGCAGAACCAATAGGATACAAAAAGAGATTTATTATGAGGAACTGACTCAAACAATTATGGAGACTGAGAAGTCCTACAACCTGCCGTGCATAAGCTGGAGACCCAGAAAAGCCAGTGATGTGATTCCGTCTGAATCAAAGGCCTGAGAACCAGGAGAGCTAATGATGCAAATCCCAGCTTGAGGGCAGAAAAAGAAATGAAATAGCCCATCACAAGCAATAGGCAGAAAAGGGGGCAAATCCCTCCTTCTTCAGTCATTTTGCTCTATTCAGGTCCTCCCCAGATTAGGTGCTGCCCACCCACAGTAGGGAGGGTAATCTACTAAATTAATGATTCAATGCTAATTTTATCCAGAAACACTCTCACAGACACACCCCAAAATAATATTTCATCAAATATCTTAAGCATCCCCTGATTCAGACAAGTTGACATATAAACTTAACACAATTTCACCCTTTGTCAACTCAGCACTCACACCCATCTCCACAAACCATACTTAATCTCCAAACAAAAACAATAAGGTTATAATTCTATTTAACATGGTACAACATACATACAGCCGAAACCCCACTAACCTTTTAACCAAAAGAGTTCTTGAAGAACACTCTTATTAAAAAACAGAATTTTACACAGAATTCAAGGAAGCCAAATCGAGACAGAATTGGCAGAATTGTCCCTTTGGACCTCATGATTAATGTGTTTACATGCGTACACAATCCCTACCTGTTTTGTATCTTTAAAAGCTAATCTAAGTCTAAAGGCCTTTACGTCTTGTGTTTCGGTAGTAACAATGCCTTCCTGGCCATGCCAGACACGGAGTGATTCACATGCAGCTCATGGACCTGGCCAGCACCAGGACGCTACCAGTGGACACCCCCACACACAAAGGTATCCTGAGCTGCATTGCTCTCAACCTGTAGGGAACAAGAATTGCCATCCGGAAAAGGGGCTCGTAAGAATGTTGCTACTTCTATCAGGGCAGTGAATCCAGGAAATGTGAAGAAGGTTCACAAGCAGCAAATATTTCGCATAATCAGGAAAGTTCCTTTATCTGTGCGTCTCATGACCGTGGCAAAAGGAATAAAGTGAAGTGAAGTTGCTCAGTCGTGTCCGACTCTTTGCGACCCTGTGGACTGTAGCCCACCAGGCTCCTCTGTCCATGGGATTCTCCAGGCAAGAATACTGGAGTGGGTTACCATTTCCTTCTCCAGGGGATCTTCCCGACCCAGGGATTGAACCCGGGTCTCCCACATTGGAGGCAGACGCTTTAACCTCTGAGCCGCCACGCAAAAGGAATAAGCAGTCTAGTTTGGAATCACCCAGTTTCCTTCCAAAACATTTCATTTCCAAAGAGAGTTTTCCCAAATTTCAGGTTCCTTCAGCTGATCACCCCACTGAAGCCCTGACTGTGCCCCTCAGACCCTTCTGGGGCTAATGCTGACACGCTGTTGACCTGTGGGTAACAGGCAGAAGGGACTTCCCCAGTGACCTTTGGCCTCAAAGCCATATGAATCTTTTGCTTTCCTGAGGAAGGCTTTCCATTATGAAAAAGAATAACTACCATGGCTGGAGTAGATGCTTACATGGCTTTGAACAACTTGTACCTGACTGTCAGCTTGTTATCTTTTAGTTCAGCTGTGAAGTTTAGCTTTGGCAGTTCCACTGCATTCTTTACATCTAAAATTTGAATGGAAATTTGTTCTTTGGAGACAAATTTCCTCATTTTTACTGAGCAAATTGGCAAATGTTAGTTCTTATAGTGTGATTGGTAGTTTAGTCGCAAAGTCGTGTCCGACTCTTGTGTCTCCACGGACTGCAGCCTGCCAGACTGCTCTGTCCATGGAATTTTGCAGGAAGAATACTGGAGTGGGTTGCTATTTCCTTCTCCATCTTATAGTGTAACAAGACTTAAATAGAATAATAATACCAGCAGCTCACCTTCAAAACAGAGGGAAATCTCTTCTTCAGTGAAGAGAAAAAGACATGGTTATTATAGAAAATGCAATGAGAACGTTTCCCCTTGTGTAAATTCAGTGTTGTGATTTTTCTGTGCCTGTAACATCATTGTGTTATGTGTGCACACATGCTGCCATCCCCTGTTCTGTGTTACAATTGTTAGAATTGATGCAAAACACCAGACCCCAGCCCTCTCCACCCCTCAATTAGGCTAGGTGCCTTGGGCATAGCCATCCTTCCAGGGGGCTTAACCGGGTCTCTTAAAAAGGAGGAGTCAGCTTTATTCAGGATTAAGCCTCAATTTTCTGTTATGTGTAGGGATCATAGACTTTAAAAATTAGTTGTTTAATTTAGAGTGTATGAATGAACATATTCTACATCTCTTTCAACAAAGTGATACAGGAGAAAGTGTCCTCTGGTCATTTCTGTCAGTGTTAAGCATAATGCCTTAGTCTGTCTTTTCTACTTAGCTTTCTTGCCATCTTTTTCTCTCCTCAACACTTATAAGAAGAGCTACACATTAACATATTGAAAATGAAAGGCATGTTACATTTTTTTAACGTTCAGTTCAGTTCAGTTGCTCAGTGGTGTCCGACTCTTTGCGACCCCATAAACCGCAGCATGCCAGGCCTTCCTGTCCATCACCAACTCCTGGAGTCCACCCAAACCCATGTCCATCGAGTTGATGATGCCATCCAACCATCTCATCCTCTGTTGTTCCCTTCTTCTCCTGCCCTCAATCTTTCCCAGCATTAGGGTCTTTCAAATGAGTCAACTCTTCACATCAGGTGGCCAAAGTATTGGAGTTTTAGCTTCAACATCAGTCCTTTCAATGAACACCCAGGACTGATCTCCTTTAGAATGGACTGGTTGGATCTCCTTGCAGTTCAAGGGACTCTCAAGAGTCTTCCCCAACACCACAGTTCAAAAGCATCAATTCTTCGGCACTCAGCATTCTTCATAGTCTAACTCTCACATCCAGACATGACCACTGGAAAAACCATAGCCTTGACTAGACGAACCTTTATTGGCAAAGTAATGTCTCTGCTTTTTAATATGCTGTCCAGCTTGGTCATAACTTTTCTTCCAGGAGTAAGCATCTTTTAATTTCACTGCTGCAATCACCATCTGATTTTGGAGCCCAGAAAAATAAAGTCAGCCCCTGTTTCCATTGTTTTCCCATCTATCTGCCATGAAGTGATGGGACTAGATGACATGATCTTAGTTTTCTGAATGTTGAGCTTTAAGCCAACTTTTTCACTCTCCTCTTTCAGTTTCATCAAGAGGCTTTTTAGTTCTCTTCACTTTCTGCCATAAGGGTGGTGTCATCTGCATATCTGAGGTTATTGAGATTTCTCCCGGCAATCTTGATTCCAGCTTGTGCTTCCTCCAGCCCAGCTTTTCTCATGATGTACTCTGCATATAAGTTAAATAAGCAGGGTAACAATATACAACCTTGACATGCTCCTTTTCCTATTTGGAACCAGTCTGTTGTTCCATGTCCAGTTCTAACTGTTGCTTCCTGACCTGCATACAGGTTTCTCAAGAGGCAGGTCAGGTGGTCTGGTATGCTCATCTCTTTCAGAATTTTCCACAGTTTATTGTGATCCACACAGTCAAAGGCTTTGGTGTAGTCAATAAAGCAGAAATAGATGTTTTTCTGGAACTCTCTTGCTTTTTCCATGATCCAGCGGATGTTGGCAGTTTGATCTCTGGTTCCTCTACCTTTTCTAAAACCAGCTTGAACCTCTGGAAGTTCACGGTTCACATATTGCTGAAGCCTGGCTTGGAGAATTTTCAGCATTACTTTACTAGCGTGTGCTGCTGCTGCTGCTGCTAAGTTACTTCAGTAGTGTCTGACTCTGTGTGACCCCATAGACGGCAGCCCACCAGACTTTCCCACCCGGAGATGAGTACAATTGTGTGGTAGTAGGGCTTCCCTGTTGCTCAGATGGTAAAGCGTCTGCCTGCAATGCGGGAGATCTAGGTTCAAACCCTGGGTCAGGAAGATCCCCTGGAGAAGGTAATGGCAACCCACTCCAGTACTCTTGCCTGAAGAACTGCATGGACTGTCTCCTGAGGAGCCTGGTAGCCGACAGTCCATGGATTCGCAGAGTCGGACACGACTGAATGACTTCACTTTCACTTTGGCATTGCCTTTCTTTGGGATTGGAATGAAAACTGACCTATTCCAGTCCTGTGGCCACTGCTGTTTTCCATATTTGCTGGCATATTGAGTGGCATATTTTAACATTAAATGACCACAATAAGTCATGGTCTCGCTATTGTTAAGTACTATTTGCAGCATTTATTTAGTTTTCTTAAATTCTTGATAGAGATTTAATTTGGGGTTTTGATTTCAGGTTGCAAATATTTATAATCAGCCTAACAGCAAATTCTGTTTTGCAACAAACGTGACAAAGAGACTAAAAAGACTAAAGCATGAGCATAATATAATTATGCCCTTCATGGTTTGGACCTTAACCCAAGTGCCCTTAATAGGCTCCCACTGACAGCATGATCTAGAGTCCTGATCAATAGCTTAACCAGATGGCTAAGAAGAAAGAAAGCCCAAACTCCCCCCATTAGGGGTATTCCTGAGCATCCCAAAGCATCCATAATTCAAAGGAAATTCCCTTCCTCCCTAATTCAAAAGAAGAGATGATGAAGACCAATACCCTGGCAGAAAACTGGTAATAGGATATAGAAAAGCAATTCACAGAATATAGTTGTCCAAAAAGTATTATGAAACAAGCCTCACTTCATATTTAATAAGGAAAAAGAACTATTAATTATATATTATGTTTTGTCTGTCAAGCTGTGGACTTCTGGTGAAACTCTACATTAGTATAAACTGTCCAAAAAACAGCTTGGCAATAAGTGGCAAAAATTAAAAAAAAAAAAATACTTTGACCCAGCATTTCCAGTTCTAGGATTCCACCCTTAGGAAGTCGCCAGAGATGTAGAGATGTGGAAAATGATTCCTGTACAAAAGTGAACATTATACGGTTCTTAAAATATAGAAAATTAGAAGCAATGTTCATGCCCACATTCAAGTTAATAGTTGCATAATTTATGGGATAGCCTTATGGTGTAATATTATACAGCTATTAAAATATCATTTTCAGAGAACATTGAATATTATAGGAAATGCTCATGGCATAACTTAAATGAATATAAATACATGATAAATATATAATATCATATATGTATGCATGAAAGAAGTGTATTAAGTATTTATGATAGTTATTTCTAGGTCTTATACTTATGAATATTCATATTTATTTTCTCCTTTATACTTTTCTTAATTGCCAGTGTTTTATTATAAACATGCAATCTACTTTTAACAGAAAAACACTAAATTTTATTTTAATATCTAACAACTTCAAGGGGGAAAAATCTGTGAAACACTATTAATGCATTGCACTTTTAGAATATATTACATTTTGATAAAGGTTTTGTTTTCAATTCCAAACTTATGCTTTAACTTGAGCTTTGCAGAATAAAATTCTCAGTTTTAGGAAGTGACATTTTAGTATTTGTTATTCTATTGGGAAATTTTACCAGACTAATCCTCAGCTCAAACTAGTAGAGATTGATGGGCACATATGTTGAGCAATGCACAGAGTTTTCACAGCAACAGAAACATTTGTAGAGATTGATAGAGCAATTCTTTTCAGACAATATATACTTTACTTTTCTACAAATTCACACTAAAACAAAAACACAGTTTTTTTAGCTTGATCTTTTCATTTCTCTATTTGTTTTGGGGAAAAAAGTCTTCTGAATTTTCATGTCTATAAAATAGTGCTTTGGAAGAAGCAAACATAAAATTCATGAATAAAAAGTTCCTTGATCATATAAATGCTCCTAAGGAATGTGTTTAATTATGTCATATCTTATATTTTACATTTTAGAAATTAGGATAATATTCACATTATTACTATGGTTTCAAATTTTGTGTCTCAAAGAGGATTGATATCCTAATTATATCCAGGAGGCTTTGCAATCGCCCTGCTCTCTTTCATCCATAAGAGTGCCAAAAAGACTTTCTGAACTACCTATCTAGTTATGTGCTTCTTTTCTTAGGCACCTTCAAACTCTCCCCTTGCTTTCAGGATAGTTGTAAAGGCCTTCAGTTCAGTCACTCAGTCATGTCTGACTCTTTGCGACCCCAGGGACTGCTCACACCAGGCTTCCCTATCTACCACCAACTCACGGAGCTTACTCAAACTCATGTCATTGAGTCAGTGATGCAATCTAATCATTTCATTCTCTGTTGCCCCCTTCTTCCACCTTCAATCTTTCCTAGCATCAGGGTCTTTTCAAATGAATCAGCTCTTCGCATCAGATGGCCAAAGTATTGGAGTTTTAGCTTTAACATCAGTCCTTCCAATGAATATTCAGGACTGATCTCCTTTAGGATGGACTTGTTGGATTTCCTTGCAGTCCAAGGGACTCTCAAGAGTCTTCTGCAACACCACAGTTCAAAAGCATTAATTCTTCAGTGCTCAGCTTTCTTAATAGTCCAACTCTCACATTCAAACATGACTACTGGAAAAACCATAGCTTTGACTAGATGGACCTTTGTTGACATTGACAAAGTAATATCTCTGCTTTTTAATATGCTGACCAGACGGTCAATACTGAAATCAGATTGACAGTATTCTTTGCAATAGAAGATGGAGAAACTCTATACAGTCAACAAAAAGAAAACCACTAGCTGACTCTGGATGGGATCATGAACTCTTTATTACCAAATTCAGACTTAAATTGAAGAAAGTAGGGAAAACCACTAAACCATTCAGCTATGACCTAAATCAAATCCCTTACAATTATACAGTGGAAGTGAAAAATACATTCAAGGGATTAGATCTGATAGAGTGCCTGAAGAACTATGGACAGAGATTCGTAACATTGTACAGGAGGCAGGGATCAAGACCATCCCCAAGAAAAAGGCAAAATGGTGGTCTGAAGAAGCTTTACAAATAGCTGTGAAAAGAAGACAAGCAAAAGGCAAAAGAGAAAAGGAAAGATATACCCATTTTAACGCGGAGTTCCAAAGATTAGCAAGGAGAGATAAGAAAACCTTCCTCAGTGATCAATGCAAAGAAATAGAGGAAAACAAGAGAATGAGAAAGACTAGAGATCTCTTTAAGAAAATTAGAGATACCAAGGGAACATTTCATGCAAAGATGGGCACAATAAAGGACAGAAATGGTATGGACCTAACAGAAGCAGAAGATATTAAGAAGAAGTGGCAAGAATACAAAGAACTATACAAAGATCTTCATGACCCAGATAATCACTATGGTGTGATCACTCACCTAGAGCCAGACATCCTGGAATCCGAAATCAAGTGGGCCTTAAGAAGCATCACTACAAACAAAGCTAGCGGAGGTGATAGAATTCCAACTGAGCTATTTCAAGGCCTATAAGATGCTGTAAAAGTGCTGCACTCAATATGCCAGCAAATTTGGAAAACTCATCAGTGGTCTCAGGACTGGAAAAGGTCAGCTTTCATTCCTATCCCAAAGTAAGGCAATACCAAAGAATGCCCCAACTACTGCACAAATGCATTCATCTCACACGCTAGCAAAGTAATGTTCAAAGTTCTCCAAGCCAGGCTTCAACAGTACGTGAACCGTGAACTTCCAGATGTTCAAGGTGGTTTTAGAAAAGGTAGACAAACCAGAGATCAAATTGCCAACATCCGTTGGATCACCGAAAAAGCAAGAAAGTTCCAGAAAAATGTCTATTTCTGCTTTATTGACTATGCCAAATCCTTTGACTGTGGGGATCATAACAAACTGTGGAAAATTCTTAAAGAAATGGGAATACCAGACCACCTAACCTGCCTCCTGATAAATCTGTATGCCGGGAGGAAGAAACAGGTAGAACTGGATATGGAACAACAGACTGGTTGTAAATCGGGAAAGGAGTACGTCAAGGCTGTATATTGTCACCCTGCTTATTTAACTTCTATGCAGAGTACATCATGAGAAACGCTGAGCTGGAGGAAGCACAAGCTGGAATCAAGATTGCCAGGAGGAATATCAAAAACCCCAGATTGCAGATGACACCACTCTTATGGCAGAAAGTGAAGAAGAACTAAAGAGCCTCTTGATGAAAGTGAAAGAGGAGAGTGAAAAAGTTGGCTTAAAGCTCAACATTCAGAAAACTAAGATCATGTCATCTAGTCCCATCATTTCATGGCAAATAGATGGGGAAACAATGGAAACAGTGGCAGACTTTATTTTTTGGCAATTCCACAATCACTGCAGATGGTGAATGCCAGTAGGAAATTAAAAGATGCTTGCTTCTTGGAAGAAAAGTTATGACCAACCTAGATAGCATATTAAAAAGCAGAGACATTACTTTGCCAACAAAAGTCCATCTAATCACAGCTATGGTTCTTCCAGTCATCATACATGGATGTGAGAGTTGGACTATAAAGAAAACCGAGCACCAAAGAATTGATGGTTTTGAACTTTGGTATTGGAGAAGACTCTTGAGAGTCCCTTGAACTGCAAGGAAATCCAACCAGTCCACCCTAAAGGAACTCAGTCCTGAATATTCACTGGAAGGACTGCTGCTGAAACTGAAACTCCAATACTGTGACCACCTGATGTGAAAAACTGACTATTTGAAAAGACCCTGATGCTGAACGATTGAAGGCGGGAGGAGAAGGAGACGACAGAGGATGAGATGGTCGGATGGCATCACTGCCTCAATGCACATGAGTTTAAGCATGCTCCAGGAGTTGGCAATGGACAGGGAGGCCTGGTGTGCTGCAGTCCATGGGGTCACAGAGTCGGACACGACTGACTGAACTGAACTGAACTAGGTTGGTCATAATTTTTCTTCCACGGAGCAAGTGTCTTTTAATTTCATGGCTGTAGTCACCATCTGCAGTGATTTTGGAGCCCCAAAAGATAAAGTCTCTCACTGTTTCCACTGTTTCCCCATCTATTTGCCATGAAGTGATGGGATCAGATGGCATGATCTTAGTTTTCTGGATTTGAGTTTTAAGCCAACTTTTTCACTCTCCTCTTTCACTTTCATCAAGAGGCTCTTTAGTTCTTTGCTTTCTGCCATAAGTGTGGTGTCATCTGCATATCTGATATTATTGATATTTCTTGATATTATTGATATTTCTCCCCGCAATCTTGATTCCAGATTGTTTTTCATCCAGTCCAGCATTTCTCATGATGTACTCTGCATAGAAGTTAAATAAGCATGGTGACAATATACAGCCTTGATGTACTCTGTTCCCAATTTGGAACCAGTCTGTTGTTTCTTGTCCAGTTCTAATTGTTGCTTCCTGACCTGCATACAGGTTTCCTAAGAGGCAGGTCAGGTATTTCCATTTCTTTAAGAATTTTCAACAGTTTGTTATGATCCACACAGTCAAAGGCTTTGGCATAGTCAATAAAACAGATGTAGATGTTTTTCTGAAACTCTCTTGCTTTTTCAATAATCCAACATGAGAGAGTCAATTCTGAAGCAAGGTGATAAGAAGTTCTTGGTTCCCCAGGAGGAAAAAGGTATCTGGGCTCTCAAAGTGGAGATAGGGGTCTGGGATTCTCAAGGAGGCGGAAGGGACCAACATCTTTTTTCTCTACATTCCCTTAGTCTTAGTCACATAAAATGCTTTTTTCTTAAGTCTGGAACTGATTATTACACAACAAACAAGGCAGTTTAAACTCTGTACTAAGGATTATATAACAGCAATGTATCCTGCTTGAGGACAGTTTCTCCTTCCTGCAAACCTTCTGGCTAATCCTTTTATTTTAAAGTGTAAATTATGGGAGTGGGTCTAGTAAGATCTTTACAACCTTGAGACATTCCATTGAATGTCTTTGAATGTAATGTAATGTCTTCCTTTGAATGTAATGTTTTCCATTACATTTACTGTAATAATTAATTAAAAAGTATATAACTCCCTTGCTAACACTGGGGGGGGGGGGGGGTGGGGGGGGTGGCATTCTCCGACCCCTTCTGATGTCTGTGTCAGAAGCTTTCTCTGTCCCTTTTCTTACCTTAATAAAACTCTGCTACACAAGAGCTCTGGAGTGATCAAGCCTGGTCCCTGGTCCCGAAGCTAAATCTTCTTCAGCGATCAGGAATCCAACATTTTTCACTATCAGCTATCAAATGAATGTTGGCAATTTTATCTCTGGTTCCTCTGCCTTTTCTAAACCAGCTTGAACATCTGGAAGTTCATGGTTCACGCGCAACTGAAGCCTGGCTTGGAAAATTTTGAGCATTACTTTGAGCTACTGTGTGAGATGAGTGCAATTGTGTGGTAGTTTGAGCATTCTTTGGCATTCCTTTTCTTTGGGTTTGGAATGAAAACTGACCTTTTCCAGTCCTGTGGCCACTGCTGAGTTTTCCAGATTTGCTGGCATATTGAGTGCAGCACTTTCATAGCATCATCTTTTAGGATTTGAAATAGCCCAACTGGAATTCCATCACCTCCACTAGCTTTGTTCATAGTGATGCTTCCTAAGGCCCACTTGACTTCACATTCCAGGATGCCTGGCTCTAGGTGAGTGATCATACTATAGAGATTATCTGGGTCATGAAGATCTTTGTATAGTTCTTTGTATTCTTGCCAGCTCTTCTTAATATCTTCTGCTTCTGTTAGGTCCATACCATTTCTGTCCCTTATTGTGCCCATATTTAATGAAATGTTCCCTTGGTATCTCTATTTTTCTTGAAGAGACCTCTAGTGTTTCCCATTCTATTGTTTTCCTCTATTTCTTTGCATTGCTTTGAAGGATTTACAACCTATGTCCTCTGCCCAAACTTCTGTCCCTCCTTCCCACTTCTCTGCCTCTTTCACTCTTGAAACTGTATTCCAGCTTTGGAAATTTTCCAAATGAGCTGGGCTCTTTCCAGATTCATCTTAGTTCACTGTTCTTCTGCATCAAATTTGTATCCCTAGCTTCTGTGGCTAGCAAGAAAAGCTTCATCCTGTAAGATTCATCACCGATATAATTGTCTTAGTGAAATGTTGCCTACTTGTCCCAGGATAGTTTTTCCATCTTTGTTCCCACAGCACCCTCCTCGCAGCTTCCCCTGTAGCATTTATTGTACTGCTATGTACATATATAATTGTTCATGTATGGTTGTACTCTCTACCAGACTGTAGACTTTGTGATGATGGGAATGGTGTGCTTCCCATTGCTGTTCAAGTCCAGTGCTGGAACCAAAGGATGAGGCAGGCTGTAGTAGGAACCCAGCGTTGGATGGGTGGTTTACCTTGGTGACTATGAATCCCCTTAAGTTCTAAGCATATAGACTTCCCATGCCCAGCTCACCTTTCTTACTGGAGAAGGGGAAGGAGAAAACTGAGGCTGGGGACTGGGCGGAGGGTGAAGTTCCTAGTAGCAGTATATCTTTTCCAATTATATTCAGTACCTTTAATAAATACATTCCTTTCTCTCTACTATTTCTTGAGATCCCAGGGCTCTGATAAATGAAAAGCAGCTCTCCTGACTATAAAACATTTGAGGAAACTGCTGGGCTGATAATAACTAATGTTATTAAGCATTCACTATGTGCCAGGCTTTCTTCTAAGTGCTTTACATATATTAACGCACTTAATCCTCAGCTCCACAAGAGAGGAATCATTAGTGTAGATGAGGAAATGCAGACACAGTTAATAAAACTTGCTTAAATATATATTGTGAGTAAGCGGCAGAGCTGGGAGTCAAACCCAGGCAATATGATCCGGATTCCTACAGCTTTCTGCCAGCCATGATCAAGGGCACAATGTCCTCAGATCTACTGCCACCTTCTCTAGTTGTTAGCCGCTGAACACTTAGTTCTTGGGGTTCAAGATAGCACTAACAGAACATAGCTCTTTTCTAAACTAGCTCTCTTCAAAGTCCAGGAAACAGCTTACCAAGTTCATGTAATCTTTTTACCCTCTGCTCCTCTTACTCTTCTTATTCTTCCTACACTTGTTACTCTGCTTTTCTTTCCTTTGCTCCCATTTATACACTGTAGCCAGCTGATCTTAAAATATACAAATCTGATCATGCTACTCCCCAGCAAAACGGTCCTTCAATACCACCCACTGTTTTGGTGATGAGGTCCAAACAGCTGAGCTTAAAATGCAAAGCCTTGCATGAAATGGGCCCTGTGTCAGAGCTAGGCTTGGTAAAGCCAGAAACAAAGCAGGAGATTAGAACATAACAAGACCCTGAGGGAAGTTTCAGCATGTGAGGCTCACATACATATATGCCCTGACTGCCCCAAAATTTCTCCAAATCCACTGGGTTCTCTCATACATTTCATATGTTCTTCCCTCCCTGACCCATGCCTCTCTTCCAGACAAATTTTTATTTATAGTAATGAGCAAGGTCAGACCACAAAAGGCTGGTCCAAACTGAAGGACCTAAGAGAGTAGCTGCTTAGTCTTGGTTTAATTTGTTTCACAGGATTGAGCAGAGGAAGAAGTTAAATAGAGATGTAGTTGCAGCAAAGGCCTCAGCTGGTGCTATGCTGTATCATTTTCCTGTGGCTGCTGGAACAAACTACTATAAAATGGGTGGCTGAAAATAATACACTTATTTTCTCTCACTTTCTAGAAGCCAGAGGCCTTAAATCAGGCCAAAATCAGAGTGTCTGCAGGACTACCCTCCTTCTGGACACTCCAGGGGAAAATCCACCCCTTGCCTCTTCCTGGCTTATAACCATATTACTCCAGTTTCTGCCTCTGTCTTCACATTACCTTCTCCTCACATGATTCCATTTAGGGCCCACCCTGATAATGCAAAGTCCTCTCTCAGTCCTCCCTAAGTTAATCACATCGATGAAGATTTGGTTCTCATATAAAATAATATTTACGGGTTCTAGGGATTAGGACTTGATATCTCTGGAGGGGCTATTTTTCAGCCTACCACATGGGAGCTCTGGAAGTCAGATTACCCACCAGCATTACCCTCCATCAGGGGTAATGCAGTTAAGTCTTTTCATGCTTGAATTGATAAATCAGTCTGCCTCTGACAATGGAGGCACTGGGACCCCTTTGGAGGAAGGTGATTTGCAGGGGAAAAACTCAACTTTGAGCTTTCAGCAGGTAGCGTAGCTGGCAGCTGGGGTTGAAAACTTTGGTCTTAAAGGGGTGATCTGATTGGTGCATCACTATACCTCCTCAACCTACGACCTTTTTATGGCCTGTAACTATGCCACAGTTGCTGATTTCTGAGGTTTATTTCTTACTATATCATAAAACCTTCTATAACCCTGGCTGTTGCCTACCACAAGGGCATAATTTAAATATCACTTTGTAAACCTTCCTATATCTTGCCTTTCTCCACCTTCTCTGCAGAATAAGTCTTTCTCTTTCCTATTGTTGCCACGTTACTTTATTCATACCTCTTCTGATACGTACTTATACTCATTGTGTAATGATTAATATTCATAGGTACATCATCCCTTACTAGACTATTAGCTCCTTAAGGGTAGGGTACCTGATTTGTTCCTATTTGTACTTATCTCAGTATCTGGCAGGTAGTAGATGTTCACAAATGTTTAATGAACGAACTAACAAAAGTAGCTTAAAGCAGCCACTGTCTGTCTCTTCATCAATTGGTGGAGCAGACGGAACAGCCAACTGTGTGAACGAAAGCCATCAAGCATGTCCAACGAAAGTGACTGAGTATGTGTCAGGAGGCAGTAAAGTAAACAATATCTCAAGGGTCACAGCTGTTTCACTCCACCTTTCAGCCAAGAAATGCCATGATTTACTGTCTGCTCTTGCCAAGGATGAAGAAATAAAGTCATAAACAAAAAGTGAAAGACTGAGGAATTATTCAGTTTGGATGGACGGGTCAATCTGCTTGCCCACCTGTGGCCAAGTGAGCATGGTCAAAAAATAGTATACTTTCCCCTTCTATCCCATTTCAGAGTCTTTATTCTTTAATAAAAAGAAGGGATATATAATGAGAAATAGAGTGTCAATCCTGATATCACTAACAAAGTCAGTTTTATACACAGATGACAGTGGGTACCCCCAACATTATAGGGATTGTATCAGAATTTCTCCCTCAGACATACCCCTTCTTGCTTCAGGTTGCTAAATTCTAAGAGCATGCCTATGCATATCCATTTCACAGGGACATTAGAGGAATTTAACAGATTAGGAATTAATTAATGTAGAAATGCTTACCATGGAGCACATGGTGTGAGCCTAATAAATGTTTTTCTTTTCTTTATTTTCCTGTAACAGTTTTAGCCCAACAGTGAGTAATTTATTAATGTGGAAGATGTGGAGAAATAAAGTCAATATGGCAGTTAGTACGAGCTCTATTTTGGAAATTTTACATTGTTTTAAAGTAACATAGGTAATAGTAAAAGTTCAAACAGTATGAAGCAGTTTTAAATGAAAAACTTTTTTTCTATCCTCCTCTCACCAAACCTTTGGTTGGCACAATTATTCTAAACAATATACTGAAATCTGTTTTGCTCAATATATCAATTTTAAATAATAACTATAAACTTTATCTACAAAATATAAGAAATTCATACTACTTCTTGTCTACTAATTTTATTTGTATTGTTACTTAGTTCTTCTATTGGTTTCATCTGTAGTTCTAAATAATATATACAGATATAGCGATTTACATATAAATTTCTACTTTTGTCATCATGTATATTGCTCCTTAACACCTACCATTTAAATAATGAAATTATAAATTTGCTGAACCTCCTACCTAGTGGTTTACAGGTAAAGTCATTGTTGGGGAAGGGAGTCTGATGTGTTGTTGTTGTCCAGTGCTAAGTCGTGTTTGACTGTTTGCAACCCCATGAACTGCAGCATGCTAGGCTTCCCTGTCCTTCACTATCTCCTGGAATATTCTCAAAGTCATGGACTTCTCTGGTGGTTCAGATGGTAAAAGCATCTGCCTACAATGCGGGAGACCCGGCTTTGATCCCTGAGTTGGGAAGACCCCCCTGGAGAAGGAAATGACAACCCACTCCAGTACTCTTACCTTTAAAATCCCATGGACAGACGGAGGAACCTGTTAGTCTATAAAGTCCAGGGGGTTGCAAAGAGTCAGATAGGACTGAGCTACTTCACTTTCACATGTCCATTGAGTCAGTGATGCCACCCAACCATCTCATCCTCTGTCACCCTCTTTTTCTCTAGCCCTCAAACTTTTCAGAATCAGAATCTTTTCCAATGAATCAGTTCTTTGTATCAAGTGGCCAAAGTATTGGAGCTTCAGCATCAGTCCTTCCAATGAATATTCAGGGTTGATTTCCTTTAGAATTGACAGGTTTGATCTTGTAGCATTTACTTATTGCTGTGACTGATTTCAAGCTACTAACCTGAATTTACATTTGCTTTTGTAATTATATAATCATTTTTAATGCTTCTTCTATGGCTTGACTTTTTAACAAATCAATAAGCTGCACTTCTAGAATTATGATAATGCAAATATTATTTAATATAGAATCAGATATTGTGCTTTCCCATAGAGAAAGAAAAATAATCTTGATGGAAATTAAATAGATAATCAAATAAGCTAGAATTTTCAATTTCCAATTGTATTTTAGAAATAATTAAACATATCACTCTGAATGAGAACATGACTCTTCCAAAATTCTAAAAGAAAATACAAGGAGGCAGGAACAACAGATAACGGAAAATGAGTGTTAACTTTTACATAGTTTTCATCATGGGAGCATGCTGTTTTGAAAAACAATTGGAAGAACAAATGGCAGTCTTAGGATTGTTGAGAGTTACCACCAAAAAGAGGACAGAGAAAGTTATTTCATAACCACATTTAATGACCCCACAAAGGAAGTAACCAGAAATTTGAGTGGTGTGAAACAAAGGGGAGAGAGGTTTTGGTTTTTTACAAACATGTAAAACCATGCCTTCCTACCTGAGAAGTTATTGGCCACTGCAGATCTGTGGCTTCTCTAAGTACATGTAAATACTGAGATGCAAAATTGCCTCTTTTTTGACTCATTTCCCCTGCTGGTCTTCATCATTTGTTGGAACAGTAGAAGTTTCTGTGATGATTAAAAATTTTTATTTCTTCCCTGCTTAGTTTCATTCAGTTATTCTTCAGACGTAGTCATTAGTTATATGTGCTGTTGAGCACTTGCAATGTGACCAGAACAACTAGAAAAGGAATACTTAGCTCTATTAATTTTAATTCAATTTAAAGCTAAAAGCCACATGAGGCTGATGACTATGTACTGGCAGTACAGTTCTTAAAGAAGCCATCAGTTCAGTTCAGTCCAGTCACTGGGTTGTGTCCGACTCTTTGCAACATAAGCGACTGCAGCACACAAGACCTCCCTGTCCATCACTAACTCCCATCCATCACAAACTCATGTCCATTGAGTTGGTGATGCCATCCAACCATCTTAGCCCCTGTCGTCCCCTTCTCCTCCAGCCTTCAACATTCCCAGCATCAGTGTCTTTTCAAATATGTCATTTCTTCACATCAGGTAGCCAAAGTATTGGAGCTTCAGCATCAGTCCTTCCAATGAATATTCAGGACTGATTTCCTCTAGAATGGACTGGTTGGATCTCTTTGCTGTCCAAGGGACTCTCAAGAGTCTTCTCCAATACCATAGCTCAAAAGCATCAATTCTTCAGCTCTCAGCTTTATTTATAGTCCAACTATCACATCCATACATGACTACTGGAAAAATCATAGCTTTGACTAGATGGACCCTTGTTGGCAAAGTGATGTCTATGCTTTTCAATATGCTGTCTTGGTTGGTCATAAATTCTCTTCCAAGGAGCAAGTATATTTTAATTTCATGGCTCCAGTCACCATCTGCGGTGATTTTGGAGCTCAAAAAAATAAAGCTTGTTACTGTTGCCACTGTTTCCCTGTCTGTTTGCCATGAAGTGATGAGACCATATGCCATGATTTTAGTTTTCTGGATGTTGAGTTTTAAGCCAACTTTTTCACTCTCCTCTTTCACTTTCATCAAGAGACTTCAGTTTTTCTTCACTTTCTGCTGTAAGGGTGGTGTCATCTGCATATCTGAGGTTATTGATATTTCTCCCGGCAATCTTGATTCCAGCTCGTGCTTCATCCAGTCCAGCATTTCTCATGATGTACTCAGCATATAAGTTAAATAAGCAGGGTGACAATATACAGCCTTGATGTACTCCTTTCCAGATTTGGAATCAGTCTGTTGTTCCATGTACAGTTCTAACTGTATTGCTTGACCTGCATACAGATTTCTCAGGAGGTAGGTCAGGTGGTCTGGTATTCCCATCTCTTTCAAAATTTTCCACAGTTTGTTGTGATCCACACAGTCAAAGGCTTTGGCATAGTCAATAATGAAAATGTAGATGTTTATCTGGAACCCTCTTGCTTTTTCGGTGATCCAACGGTTATTGGAAATTTGATCTCTGTTTCCTCTGCCTTTTCTAAATCCAGCCTGAACATCTGGAAGTTCATGGATCACGTACTCTCAAAGTCTGGCTTGGAGAATTTTGAGCATTACTTTGCTAGCTATGATGAGATGAGTGCAATTGTGCAGTAGTTTGAGCATTCTTTGTCATTGTCTTTCTTTGGAACTGGAATGAAAACAACTTTTCCAGTCCTGTAGCCACTGCTGAGTTTTCCAAATTTGCTGGCATATTGAGTGCAGCACTTTCACAACATCATCTTTTAGGATTTGAAATAGCTCAACTGGAATTCCATCACCTCTACTAGCTTTGTTCATAGTGATTCTTCCTAAAGCCCACTTGACTTCACATTCCAGGATGTCTGGCTCTAGGTAAGTGATCACACCATCGTGATTATCTTGGTTGTGAAGTTTTGTACAGTTCTTCTGTGTATTCTTGCCCCCTCTTAATATCTTCTGCTTCTGTTAGGTCCATACTATCTCTGTCCTTTATTGAGCCCATCTTTGCATGAAATGTTCCCTTGGTATCTCTAATTTTCTTGAGGAGATCTCTAGTCTTCCCCATTCTATTATTTCCCTCTATTTCTTTGCATTGATCATTGAGGAATTCTTTTCTTTTTTTTTTTTTTTTAATCTCTCCTTGCTATTCTTTGGAACTCTGCATTCAAATGGGTATATCTTTCATTTTCTCCTTTGCCATTCACTTCTCTTCTTTTCACAGCTATTTGTAAGGCCTCCCCAGACAACCATTTTGCCTTTTTGCATTTCTTTTTCTTGGGGATGGTCTTGGTCCCTGCCTCCTGTACAGTGTCATTAACCTCTGTCCATAGTTCTTCAGGAACTCTATCAGATTTAATCCCTTGATTGTATTTCTCACTTCCATTGTATAATCATAGGTACTTGATTTTGGTCATACCTGAAAGATCTGGTGGTTTTCTCTACTTCATTTTAAGTCTGAATTTGGCAATAAGGTGTTCATGATCTGAGCCACAGTCAGCTCTGGTCTTGTTTTTGCTGATTGTATAGAGCTTCTCCATCTTTGGCTGCAAAAAATGTAATCAGTCTGATTTCAGTATTGACTGTCTGGTAATGTCCATGTGTAGAGTCTTCTCTTGTGTTGTTGGAAGTAGGTGTTTGATATGACCAGTGTGTTCTCTTGGCAAAACTCTATTAGCTTTTGTCCTGCTTCATTCTGCACTCCAAGGCCAAATTTGCCTGTTACTAGGTATTTCTTTTTTAAATTTTTAAAGAAATTATTTATTTTAATTGGAGGCTAATTACTTTACAATATTGTAGTGGTTTTTGCCATACATCGACATGACCTAGGTATTCCTTTACTTCCTACTTTTGCTTTCCAGTCCTCTATAATGAAAAGGATATTTTGTGCACACCAGGACCCAGAGACCCCACAGAGACTGAGACAAAACTGTGTTGGTATATCTCCTGAGGAGGTACAGGTCAGCAGTGGACTGCCACAGGGACTGGGGTTCTGGGGGCAGTAGACCTGGGTATGGCATAAGCCCTCTTAGAAGAGGTTACCATTAACCCCACCATAGAGCTGCCAGAACTTATACAGGACTGGGAAACAGACTCCTGCAGGGCACAAACAGAAGCTTGTGTGCACCAGAACCCAGGCAAAAGAGCATTGACCCCATAAGAAATGACCCAGACTTTCCTGTGAGTGTCCAGGAGTCTCTGGCAGAGGCATGGGTCAACAGTGCCCTGCTGCAGGACTGGGGCCACTGAGGATAGCAGTGGGACATTTTGCATGGTACCTTTTGAAGGAGGTTAACATTATCTTCATTACCTCCACCATAGTTTGGCCTCAAGTCAAATAAAAGGAAGGGAGCACAGCCCCTGGAGAAGGAAATGGCAACCCACTCCAGTACTCTTGCCTTGAAAATCCCATGGCTTCCCTGGTGGCTCAGAGGTTAAAACATCTACCTGCAATGCAGGAGACCTGGGTTCGATTCCTGGGTTGGGAAGATCCCCAGGAGAAGGAAATGGCAACCCACTCCAGTATTCTTGCCTAGAGAATCCAATGGACAGAGGAGCCTGGTGGGTTACAGTCCATGGGGTCACAAAGAGTCGGACAGGACTGAGCGACTTCACTTTCACTTTCACAGCCCCGCCCTTTGCCAGAAAATTGGATTAAAGATTTACTGAGCATGACCCCACCCTTCAGAACAAGACCCAGTTTCCCCTCAGTCTCTCCTATCAGGAAGTTTCCATAAGCCTATTATCCTCCATCAGAGGGTGAAGTGAAAGTGAAGTCGCTCAGTCCTGCCGGACTCTTTGTGACCCCATAGATAGTAGCCTGTCCCAAGCTCTTCTGTCCATGGGATTTTCAAAGCAAGAGTACTGGAGTGGGTTGCCATTTCCTTCTCTAGGGAATCTTCCAACCCAGGAATCGAACCCAGGTCTCTCACATTGTAGAAAGACACTTTTCTGTCTGAGCCACCATTAGAGGGTAGACAGAATGAAAACCACAATCACAGAAAACTAATCAAACTTATCACATGGACCACAGCCTTGTCCAACTCAATGAAACTATGAGCCATGCCGTATAGGGCCACCTAAGGCAGATGGGTTATGGTGGTGAGTTCTGACAAAACGTGGTCCACTGGAGAAGGGCATGGCAAACCACTTCAGTATTCTTGCCTTGAGAACACCATGAACAGTATGAAAAGGCAAAAAGATAGGACACTGAAAGATGAACTCCCCAGGTCAGTAGGTGCCCAATATGCTACTGGAAATCAGTGTAGAACTAACCCAGAAAGAATGAAGAGACAGAGCCAAAGCAGAAACAATACCCAGTTGTGGATGTGACTGGTGATGGAAATAAAGTCTGATGCTGTAAAGAGCAATATTGCATAGCAACCTGGAATGTTAGGTCCATGAATCCAGGAAAATTGGAAGTGGTCAAACAGGAGATGGCAAGAGTGAACATTGACATTTTAGGAATCAGAGAACTAAAATGGACTAGAATGGGTGAATTTAACTCAGATGACCATTATATCTACTACTGTGGGCAAGAATCCCTTAGAAGAAATGGAGTAGCCATGATAGTCAACAAAAGAGTCCAAAATGCAGTACTTGGATGCAATCTCAAAAATGACAGAATGATCTCTCTTTGTTTCCAAGCAAACCATTCAATCACAGTTCAGTTCAGTCCAGTCACTAATTCGTGTCTGACTCTTTGAGACCCCCTGAACCACAGCATGCCAGGCCTCCCTGTCCATCACCAACACCTGGAGTCTACCCAAACCCATGTTCATTGACTTGGTGATGCCATCCAACCATCTCATCCTCTGTCATCCCCTTCTCCTCCTGCCCTCAATCTTTCCCAGCATCAGGATCTTTTCAAATGAGTCAGCTCTTCGCATCAGTTGGCCAAAGTATTGGAGTTTCAGCTTCAGCATCAGTCCTTCCAATGAATATTCAGGACTCATTTCCTTTAGGATGGACTGGTTGGGATTTCCTTGCAGTCCAAGGGACTCTCAAGAGTCTTCTCCAACAGCATAGTTCAAAAGCATCAATTCTTCAGTGCTTCACTTTCTTTATAGTCCAGCTTTCACATCCATACATGACTACTGGAAAAACCATAGCCTTGACTAGATGGACCTTTGTTGACAAAGTAATGTCTCGGCTTTTCAATATGCTGTGTAAGTTGGTTTTAAATTTCCTTCCAAGGAGTAAGCGTCTTTGAATTTCATGCCTGCAATCACCATCTGCAGTGATTTTGGAGCCCAGAAAGATAAAATCCGCCACTGTTTCCCATCTATTTGCCATGAACTGATGGGACCGGATGCCATGATCTTAGTTTTCTGAATGTTGATCCAAGTCTATGCCCCAACCAGTAATGCTGAAGAAGTTGAAGTTGAATGGTTCTATGAAGACCTACAAGACCTTCTAGAACTAACACCCAAAGAAGCCATAGACTAAGACAAAGATTTTTCCATTTCTCCACTAGGGACTCTCTAGTTTGGGCTGGGAATGAAACAATCTACTCAGCTTCTGTACAGAAAGTCCTTCTTGCCCTGGGGGTCTGGGTCTCATAGTCAGGAGAAAGTAAGAGGGTAAACAATTGGAAGACATTAAATAGTGCCACTGGAGACTGAATTAGCTAAGCGTGAAAATCAAATAGAGTTTCTTTCATTTCTCTTTATTGCTCAAAATTGTTATACATTTTATTTGCACTGTGATGTTCTTGCATGTATTTCTCTAGTTATTTCAGGAGATGCTAAATGTTTTGTTTTACCTGGTGTGCAGAAGAACTATATGCCTTCAAAAGCTTCCAACTGCTTTTTTATGTTACATGTTTAATGGAATACACTTTTCATGGAGACAGTATTCTCAGGACCTTGTGACTACCCCCACTAATTTAGGCCTCTTGCTTTCTTTACCTGCTGAAAAGCTAACTAGCATCTTGAGTTTTCTTGTCATATTCCTGAATTAGTTCCTTTAAACATTCATTAAATATTTGTTGAACACCTCCTAATGCCAGATATAGTCATAAACACTGGGAAATCAGCAGGGAACAAAATCAAGTCCGTGAACTCATGAAATTTATATTTTAGTAGGGGGAGACAACAGGTAAACACATAAAAATAACATGTCAGGCAGTGAAAATAAACAAGAGTAAGGGGATAGAGGATGCCACGAATGGAGAAAAGCCTGTAGCTATTTTATGCAGATTGGTCGTAGAAACCTTTACAGTAAGACCACAGTCAGAACAAAGGACTAAAGAACAAAGAACAAAGTCATGTGAATATTAGGTAAAGAATGTATCAAACAGCAAGGACAGAAGGGGCAAATGTTCCCAGGTGTGTCTGCTCTTTGTCCATGGACAGAGTTTGCCAGCCTGTCCTAATCTGTGGCAAAGGGAGAACATAGGGGGAACACTTCACAGAAGGTTCAGCTCTGGGTCAGGAACACCTTTATTAGAGATTCTAGTTTCTGCCTTTGTTTGCTAAAAACAGAAGATCATGACTTCAGCCTGATTCCCAATGTGTGTGTGTGTGTGTGTGTGTGTGTGTGTGTGTGTGTAAGAGATAGAGGAGTAAGACAGTTTACCTGGCTATTGGGACAGCACTTCCCTAATTGTTTGGACATCTGAATCACGGCTCACTTGAGTTCTGTGTCCACAATTTCCACTTCAACTACAGGTTTTCTTGATTTGTGTTGTGGAATACTTTCTCTCTGTGTTCTGATTTATCAAGCAATCCACGCTGCTTAACAAATTATAAAAAAATATCTGCATCTGTCATCAGTATCTGTCATCAGTAATACCAGGCTGTGGCTGTATATAGTTTATTCTTTACTTACTAACATTTTAATAGAATTTTGGAAAGAAAGTAAATGCATGTGCTACCTTAAGCTTGAAGTCAAAATTCTTCTGAGTTGGCATGGCTACAGCGTGAGTGAGAGTGGACCGTGTGGGACAGTCCTGAGTGGGTCACCAACGTGAGGAAAATCCTGAAGAATCAGCCCTTTACTGCTGTGTTCTTAGAACATAGGGTATGAAGGTTACAATGACTGGACTATCACAGTTATATTGTATGCTAAAATATCAATGTTGTGAGATTGCAAGTCAGGTCACAGAAAGACCTGGGAGGGGTCTGTAGGAAGGTGAGACATAGTTAAGGTTGGGAAGGGAAACATCAATATTAGTAATCCAATGACATCAACATCAGCATGAAATGGATATGTCCCTTGAAATAGACATCGAGACAACATGTTCTGAAGAGTCTTGGCTATATGGTTTTAAGATTATGTTTTAGTCTTTTACTTATCTTTCCTAAAAAGGGGACATCTTGAGGCAGGCTAGTCCAGTGGTTAAAATAAAGACTCCAGAACCAGATTTGGAGGTTTGAAATCTATCCGTTAAATACAACAGCTTGTTAAATAGGCAGTGGCCTGGAAGACTGGGAGCCAGAAGTGGTACTCAGGGTTTTCAGCTCAATGAAATGAATGTGTCCTGATCATCATCAGATGGCTGTCCTAGTGCTGGTCCCTGAGGCTAGAGATACAGGAAATGTGTTTTTCCTGTGTGGAGGGAGCTTGCAGCAAAATAGGGAGGTGGTGGCATAAAGAAATGATTACTCTTTTCTAACTTTTCCATGTTAAATTTAAAAATAAGGATAAAATATTAAAAATTTTATCTTATAAGCTCACTATTAGAATATGAACTATCTTATGTATATATTGGGCTTCCTTGATGGCTCAGAGGGTAAATAATCTTCCTGCAGTGCAGGAGACCCTGGTTTGGTCCCTGGGTTGGGAAGATCCCCTAGAGAAGGGAATGGCAACCCACTCCAGTATTCCTGCCTGGAAAATTCCATGGATAGAGGAGCCTAGTGGTTTACACTCCATGGGGTCACAAAGAGTCGAACATGACTGAGCAACTAATACTGTGTGAATATTAAACTGTTTTTAAATCAGATGTCAGAAGCTTTGTAGCTCAGCAAGATTCTAGCACATAGTAGGAAACTAAATAGAACTGGATTGAAATGCAGGGAACTATCAACAAAATTGCTAAATTTGATGATAATGTGTGGTGAAAATGTCCTCAACACTAAAAGAGAAGAAGGAATTGAGAGAATTTCTAGTCTTTCCTACTGACTTTATAAATAAAGAAACTGTGACCTGGAGACTCATCTGGGAAATACCTCGAATTTAAGGCCACATGTAAACTTTCAGTCAGAAGTTCTTTTTCACTATAGTTGCAGTATAAAAATCTCAGATAAGGCTTACAAGGCACACACAAGGCACAGAAATCAATTGTATTATGTCACAGTATCCACCCTGATAGCCAGTTACACTTTTTTTGCCTTCTTTCATTTTAACCAGTTATCCATTCATTCAAAAATATAAAGAGAAGTATCAATTCCAGCCCCTGTGGTAAATGCTGGAGATAAAGTCCTTGCCTTCATGGAGTTCATGATCTAGTAGGGAACACAGCTAAAAATACTATAATATTATTGTTATATATAACAATTATATTACTAGAATTATGTGTAATGTGTACAAATATGTATAATTATATACATATAAAGGGGCTTCCCAAGTAGCTCAGCTGGTAAAGAATCCACCTGCAATGAAGTAGACCCTGGTTTGATTCCTGGGTCAGGAAGTTCCCCTGGAGAGGGGATAGGCTGGGTAGCCCAAGAATACGCTCCAGTATTCTTGTACTTCCCTGGTGGTTCAGATGGTAAAGAATCTGCCTGCAATGTGGGAGACCTAGGTTCAACCCCTGGGTTGGGAAGATCTCCTGGAGGAGGGCACGGCAACTCACTCTAGTATTCTTGCTTGGAGAATTCCCATGGACAAAGGAGCCTGGTAGGCTACAGCCCATGGGGTTGCAAAGAGGGACATGACTGAGTAACTAAGCACAGCACATATACATATAAAACCATTATAGAAGGAATACAACTGCCAAATAACTAGAAAAAAGAGAAATGATTACTCTGTATGTAAAATAAGTAGCAGAAGCATGGAAAGGCACAGAAGTACATAACAGAGGGTAACTGACTGCACAGTCAGAGAAAGTGATCAAGAGGGGGTTCTCTTGATCATGTGCTAAAAAATCAATAGGATCCTTCAAGTGGAATTCAGCAGGAACTAATCCAGGTGAGTGTGCCTACCTCTAGATGTTTGAGTATGCATGTCTTAACAGGAAGAGATTCCAAGGTCAGATTCTACCACATCTGGACTATATTTGCTGAGACCCTTGCTCTTAAGTTTTGTTCTTAGCTCTGTGTGTTAGTCGCTCAATTGTGTCCAACTCTTTGCTACCCCATGGTCTATCCATGGAATTCTCTAGCCAAGAATACCAGAGTGGGTTTCCATTTCTTCCTCCAGGGCTTCCAGACCCAGGGATTGAAACCTGGTCTCCTGCAATGCAGGCAGACTCTGTCTGAGCTACCAGGGAAGTCCCATTTTTAGCTATACTTTTGCTTTTCTATTGGCTGCAGAATCATCCTCACACCCATAGTGGTAGTGATGGAGTGGGGGATGGATTTACTTACCTGCATCATTGCTATCACTTTTATTGTGTACATTTTTTTCTGTTCACTAGGAGTGCTTTTGGTGGATACAAAGCCAGTAAACTCTGCTAAGAATGTGTTGTGAAATAGTGACTGTTTTATCTTGCTATTAAAAAGGAGAGGGGACTCCAAGGTGCCCAGCCCTTGAGAATAGCTTACGGATACATTGTCTAACTCAAACATCTCCTTTTTTAGGAGAAAATTTTGAATGGAAGGCATGATCTCAGTTACAACCTCACTTGAAACTATAAAATTTTCTTGTTGTGGTGAATTTAGACCTACTCAAAACTGGAGAGTGATTTCTGAAGACAGAGAGAGAAGGGAGCATTCATTTTAAAATGAGTATTTTTTTTTTTATTAGAACAGAACAAACATATTGCAGACAATACAGAAAATTATAAAGAGCAAAGTAAATATACCTAGTAACCCCATCTCCCCAAGTTAATTACATATGTAATATTGTGGGATATTCCCTTAATCTTTCTCCTAATCATATGATATTATGTTTGGAAGATAAAATTAAATGTTATGTTATTTATGTTTTGTTGAAAGTAGTTATGTTAAACTACTTAACATATTGTGGTATTTTAAGAGAATCCAGTTCTAATATTCAGAGGCTTTCTTATGCTTTCTATTTCACATGAATATTTTATCTGTCCTTTGGACTTGCTGAGAAATAACCAGAAGCTACTTTCTCTTTTTTTCCAATGCACTTTTGTCAATATTTTCCAACTATCTTTCTTTCCTTTTTGTCTCCTCTTTGAATCTGTGATGATCACATTACTCTTCATCTTTCAGGGTTCTGTTTTTAGCTTCCAAATGACCAGCTGAATTGAAATTCTCTCCTAGTAGAAGGTTTTTTCACAAAACAATGTTAAGAATAAAATAAACAATTGATATTTGAACTTGGTCTAGTTGATCTCTCCTCAGAATATTAAAGTAATTACTGAGAACAAGGACATAAAGAACTTTTAGTCCTCTATTCCACAGAGATATAAAGCACCAATTATTTAAATCTGGGAAAAACTTTGAGTTCAAAGGACAGGTGAATATTCAGATGCACCTCAGTGGGATACCATCTTATGAGGAAATCAAGGTAGAAAAGGAAAAATATCAAGGACTTGGAGATTCTGATATAAATAAAATAGAATTCCAGGAAAGCTGCAAATGCTTCAAATGAGAAGTTCTTATAAAATGACTGAGTAAACCTGTATTTATACTGTTGTAATTACGGTAACCGTAAGTGCAGCACTCTTCAGAAAACTTGTTTTTATGGAGAAGGAAATGGCAACCCACTCCAGTATTCTTGCTTGGAGAATCCCAGGGACAGGGGCGCCTGGTGGGCTGCCATCTATGGGGTCGCACAGAGTCGGACACGACTGAAGCCACTTAGCAGTAGCAGCAGAGTAAATTGATCTAAATGCTGATAAGGATTTCATTGAGTTGGCATTTAGTGGGGGGAAATCAACCATGTGATATGATCACAGTTGATTTGGTTTTCCCTTTTGAGGACATTATGGAGAGAAGAAAAGACCTGTTTCTTTTTTCTGTTTCCACTTTTAAGTAGGAAACAATTGGTATTGATAACTCCTGGTATATGTTAATTTTTAATTATTATGTTTAATGGGGTTTTTTTCCTTCCTTTCAGGTGTCTACCAGGATTATTATTGTAATCTGGTTAATAAACAATTGAAACAAATTGAAAAAAAAAAGAAAGAAAACTTGCTTTTAACAAAGTCATAATAGCAGGGTTGTAGGTAACTAAAAATTGTCAAATTCATTATTTCTGTCTGAATCATGCTTCTAGAGCAGTTCTTATTAACAAATAGTGTGTTCAACAACAAATGGAAGATGAATGAATACTGGATTGGTCTTCAAAATGTTGGATTGTAAGATTTAACCTGTGGGGAGCAAAATTATATTGACTAGTGAGGTTCCCTTATAGGTCTTAGCAGCGTAAAGGCATGGGAACAAAAGTCAGGGGCAGTACTAAATGATGATCTCAAATTGGATGACAAGGATGCTGGGAGCAGGAGTAGAGCCACCTTCTGGGGAAAAATAAGACTGTAGGCTCCACAATGTTGAGGACCACAAGTGGTCACACTGCATACTGCTAGCAGAGCATGATGCTAAGCACAGAGTAGCAGCTCAGAAATAAGATTTGTGATATGGATGAATGAATTCTAGCCCAGAAGGTGGGCAAGCATGTGCATAAGAGTGTATGAATGTGTTGGTATTTGTTCAGAAATATCAATTATAAGGCAGCAAGGAACAATCTTATATATCTAATGAGTAATTGTCATTTCACCTGTTTTTATAGGTTTAGTTGTACATACAAAAGATTTCACCCTGGGGTATCTCAAATGGCCCACATATCTTCTCGCAGAAGCTGACAGAATTGATTCTGGTTACTTGGGGAGTATTGATAGATTTCACCCAAAAGCAGAAATGGTGTAAGATCTATTTCTTAATACAGTTTCACCTTGTAAACATTCAAGATTTAAGAAGGAAATGGTGCAAAAAGTATTTGTATTTGATTTGTTTTTCCCTTTTTGATTTCTTTCACTTCTGTTGCATTGACCAGTAGGATCAAGGGATAACACAAATTCGTATCACTTTTACTTTATTAATTGGTCTTAACAAAAGTCTGGTTGGTTGGTATTGCATCTTATTTGTTTAGTTAGGAAAACTAGAATTTACTGAGTTAAGTCCATACTTACCAAACTTGATTTGCCTGAAGATCAGAAAATCTTGTTAAAATGTAGATTCTGGTTCAGCATGCTGTTGTTGGGGTCAGTTGGTCCATCACTGATCTCCTTCTTTTTATGAACAAGGCTAGAAGCATTCTGGACTACTTTTGTTTTCTCCATATGGCATGCTTTGTCATAAATCAGTGCCTTTCTATTATCAATCTTTTCCAAGCTCCTAGACACCAAATGGGCATTTGCCAGACTCCTGTGTTTCCTCTAAGACATTGCTCTATCGAGGAAAGTTTCCATAATTTCAAGCTGGGTATCTACCTCTTATATGTACTAGCATAACACCTATATCTCAGCTGTTTTAGTTCCTTTCTGACTTGATGTCAAGATGGGGTGATTCTCTGCTCATAATAGAACAAAGTTAAATGCTTTAAGTGGAGACATAAATAGAGGTGGTGTTCCTGTGAACTGGAACTTATTCTTATTTTCCAGAATCTTTTTGATTAATGTACCTTTTGTTTTTGTAGCATAAGCAAAATAGTTTAAATTATAAAATTAGCACTTAATCATTTAAAAAGACTCAAGCAATATAAGACATTCAGAGAAGCAATGATACAAATAACACATGTTCCCATACTCCAGTGATAGTGTTAAAATTTTGATTGATATCTTTACAAAATAAAAGCGATCACATTATAAATGCTATTATATATTTTTTTATTTTTTGAAATTAATTATGTCATTCACTTATTTTATATGATGTGTCCAGCCTAACTCTCCTGCATCGTCTTTTCCCACTCTCTACTTCTCAACTTGGGTGCCAGTCATGGGAATTAACAACTCCCAAAGCGGTTATTATATTGCCTGTGTCTTCACATATATTTTTCACTTGGTCCAAAAGCCTCTTTTATTCTTTTCAACCTATTTAACCATTGACGATATTTATCACTCAGTGAAAGTCTTGCCTACCCCAGGATGCTTTACCTTAACCACAGAATATAACTTAGGAGTCCATCAGCGTGTTCTTAAAGTTCATAAAACCCTGTTCTTAGTCTTTTCATAAATCACACTTATGAGAATATAGTCACTGATTAATTTGTGTATTTCTCCACTGACTATAATCTCTTTAAGAACAAGGCCATTTCTCAGTTGGCCACAATGCCAGATATTAATGTTCAACTCCAATCAATGGGACAACTCTTTTTTGCAGATATGAGATATCATATTCAAAGAGAGGGAAGTAGAAGGAAATAGAATTCTCTCAGACAGAACTGACTTCAAATGACTGGCGTCTCCATCTTTTCTTCCCATCCCATCTCATCCCATCCCATCCTCACAGTCTCCAAAAAACAGGTAAGGAGAGTCATCTGTTTTTTGATGGACCTGATACTGAATGAATGCTTGCTTCAGAATACGGGGAGAAAGAGGACAGGCCCCACTACATCTACACTACACTTGATGGGGCTACATTAGATGGGGCAGCATACTTGTCTGATAATTTTGGCTTCCTCTAAGGCTGGAAGTGGTCTGCTTTTCATATGCTCACAAGAGAGGCTTCTTCAACTCCCAGCCATGCAGTCTGAATCATCTGAGAGTCCCCCTGACTCCTTCATTAACTCTTCTCAGTGTCAAATAGAGCAGGCTTGCTGTGACATCTGCCATAATGTGTTGCAAACTGACAGGCAATCACTTCGTAGAGGGTACTGCTCTGCTACAGAGCACACATCAGACTGACACACGGCCTCTCCTTGATGGAGAAGAGCAATTCTTCCACATCCTTAGGTAGAAAAAACTGGCCTAAAATGCCAGGCTCCTGTAGCAATATGTTGTACATAGGGCTATTATAATATGGGAGTTTTTATAACTGTCATTCACCTTCCTAGTCTTGGGATGTGTGACACATGGTTATGATAATCACTTGCCCTCATCTCAGGCATATTGATTCATTTATCTGTGCATTTATGCATTTGTGTATTCAACATATATGAGGGTTACTTTCTAAGATCCAGGTACTTGAGGAGGTGCCAAAGGGACTGATGGGTAAACAAAGCATTGTCCCTGCCACTAAGGACATCTCATTCAAGTAGCAGACATGGGCATGTAAACAGGATTGTAATGCAGTGAGACAGGGCTTGTGAGAGTCAGGCATGAAGAATGTCAAGCAGAGAACAGTGGAAATAGCCATTCATGAAGCCTCAGAGAATCAGGGAAGGTTTCATAGGGGAAGCAAAATAGGAGCTGATTTTTGAAGGACAGTGACATTCACATGGGCTGGGTAAGGAAGAAGTGGCAACATCATGTGCAAAAGGTAAGCTTAAAGTGGCATGGGCCACATTGCCCTGTGGCTGGAGCATGGGCTAAGCAAGTGGGAGTCACAGGAGATGGCATCAGGTGGGTGGGGAGCATAGTGTGCAAGCCTCTGACTTTCTCATGTTGGCAATGCATGGTCATCAGCTAAGTTTAGGCAGAGTGGGCCAGGCATGTGCTCCCCAACATTGTGCAATCAGGAGCAATAATAAGCTTTTTAAACTTTTGTATCTTCCCCTTGTTTGTTTTTTTATCATTCTCTGTATTTTCATAATGGTTAAAATCTCTAAAACATACACAAAAAGATCTGTTGGTTTATGTTTGTGAGTAGCGTGGAAAGAGGGAAACCTGAGAGACTGAATCTCACTCTGAAGGCTAAAGCAGATCACAGAAGCATAATAAAAAAAGGAAGGAAAGCTGAGAATCTTGAGACAAATAGAGGAAGGAGAAGGGAGATACAACTCTGGGACAGAGAAGTGGTCCAGTGACTTTGCAGCTGATTGCCTGATCCCTCTTCCAAGGAGGGTTGACCTGGTGCCTGCTGTCATGGGACTATTTTGCAGGGCAAGGGTCTGGAGGGCACACACACATAGACAAATGTGGAAAACATCATGGATAACATACTTATCTGTGCTGGTAGAAGTTGATTCTTTGCTGATTGTGCATTTGCTTAGATGCGTATGTTCCTTAAAATTTGTTTGTGGGGATAGAGAGGCAGATGAGAAAGATACTAGCAAGCAGATGGCCATGTGGGCCTTCCTTTTATCCTCCAAACGATATGACTAACCTTATAAGGCAGAAATACTGCTTAAAATTATGCCAGGTACTCAGCGGCAAAGTCATTGGGACTGGACATAACTAAGTTTAAAACATAGCCCAACTTCCACATCTCTGTCTCCTCATTTTTAAAATAGGCATGAAAATACCTTTCAGCATAATTGCAAGGATTAGCTGAAATAATGTATGTAAAATATTCAGCCTGCTGCCAGACATTCAAAAATGAAGCTGTTCCTTTACACAGTTAATATACTTTATACATTTCTCTGTAGCATAGTACTAGACACTCAGGAAACTTAGAACTACCCCTTGGCATGACTCCTCTTGGTTTGCAAGTACACTGGAAGTTTAATCTTTTGCAGGCTAAGGTACATTAAGAGTTATCACCAGTTGGTATTGAAGGAGATAGTCATTTGTCAGTAATATTGACCCAAGGAAAACCAGTCAGGTATAAAGAGGCATCACTTTGAAATGATGTGACAAATGAGTCTCCATCATTTGAATGAGGAGACAGTAATAGGGTCAGAGGATCTAGTGGCCCTGCTCTGACACATAGTCAACAGTCACTGCAATCCTAATAAACGGGACTCTTCCATCGCCTGCATGAGCTAGGGGTTGAGAGTGTGGGTCCATATAAGAGTGGATTTGTATATTCCAGCATCAAAACCCGAGGTAGAATGATGACTTGAGTAATAAATATAATGATGTGAAAAATGCAGTAAATAGGTGTCAATGTGCCAATCAAAATATTAGTACATCTTTGAATATTTCTTTGACTATATATTCACTCACTTGTTAGAGTTATTCACTGATATGCCTTACGTGTTCATCTCTGCAGGCCAGCAAATTTTATTTAAGTGAGAGTGGCTGAAATTTTGACACACTTCTATTCTTCCTTTGGCATTCAAGCTTATGTTTAATTCAGTGTTTCATAATTTGCAATAAAATAAACTTCTTCATGCATGAAAAATTTATAAAATATGAAGCAAAGGGGGTACATGTCCGAGTATATAATAATATCATTAACTGCTTACAAAATTGTTTATGAGCCATGAACTTACACCTGTGTACTGAAAAGGGATGTAGAACTTAATATTGGATGCCAAAGAAGTAGAAAAGTTTGTATTCCCTTTCCAGATCACTTTATAAAAATTGGAGTTTCACTGTCTGTCCAGCACTGTGCTAAGAGACAGTGGAAAGCATAGCCTCCAATGCAGTGGTTTCCCTGCCTCCAGCCTCTCTCATGTAATTCCTCCACCATTACATGAGAATTGACTTTAGGAGTATGTCATTTAAACCTTAGTTTCTGTTTAGCCCCATTTATCTCCCCCTCCCTCCTTCCTTCTCTCTCTCTCTTTCCATCCCCTGCCCTCTTCTTTCCCTCCACTCTCTCTTCTCTCCTTTCCCTCTCCCTCCCCTGGGGCAGCAGGAAGCTATGAATGCTCTCTGAGGAGCACTCACAATGGCTGTGGTGGGCTCCACCACCCCCACTAGTGAGCACTCTCCTTGTTTTGTTAATACATCTTCTCTGTTTGGTTCTTACAGTCCTAGGAACTTCCTGTAATTCCTTATCTTTGTATTACCTATCTTCCTTTTTTCTTTCTCAACTTCTCAAACATGTTTGGAACAAGCATCCTTTATTAAATTACCTCCTTTTGAAATAAATAGAGGTATTTTTCTTATTGAACCTTGAGTATAGGTGGGGTCAGAGTAACAATAGCAACACAAAATTTGTTCTCCCCATCATCTCCTCACACAGAGCTAAGCCACCTGCAACATGCCTCTCCCTCAAGTGTAATGAGGGGTCCACCGGAAGAGCTCGTGTGTGCCAATTCAGTTGCGCAGAGCCTCTGCGTTGCTGGGATTCTTGGGCGTCTGCCATCTCTTATCATGCGTCAGTCTCCATCATTGCTCTGCTGCAGGCTTCCTGGGCACTGCCACTCGTGCCAAAGCACTGCCCCATGCTTCTCTCCACACTTCATCATCCCTTTCCACCTGGGACCCAAAGCAGCATTATTTGTGTCACTGGAAATCAGACTCCTCATTAAAAAAAAAAAAAAAATTTCCTAATTCTGTTCTCAAAGCCCCATATAGGTTAGATATAACAAAAAGATGCTAACACATGGTGGCTTCAGCATGGCAGAATTTTATTTCTGTTGATTCATATTTTTGAAGTGAGCAGCCCAGGACTTTGTCCCCCACCACCAACCCCAGTTGATGGGCTGACTCTGCCATCCTCAAAATGTGGCTTCTATCTCTGTATCTCCATCACTGCCATTTCCCAGACACAGGACTTTGCTTTAGAAGATGAGTGGAAGTTGTTTTAGACACCACTTCTGCATACATCCCATTAGTTGGAACTAACTACAACAGAGGCTGGGAAATTTGTCTCCAACTAGATAATCAACTGCTTAGTTTAAACTGGGGTTCAGGGCAGCACATGCAGGCATGTGGGTTGTGGTCTGTATAAGAGTGCCTTGCTGAGAGGTGAGGACAGCTGATACACAGCCGGTGCTCTGCTCACCAAGTTATGAGACCCAATCCACCTGCTTTTCACAAGAGTTTCTCTGTTTGTCAAGCCATGTGTCTGCAGAGCTGTCTGTGTCCCAAGGGGGATTCCTTATGAAAGAAACAGGAATACTGTTTCTTTCATAGACTCAGATATCTGATGTTGCAGCCTGACGGAGCAGAGACCAGAACCTGCCCCTTGACTCCGAAGGTGCGGCAAACAGCACCCTCATGATCGTCTTAGTAAGCATGCCTAACGGACATACCTGGGGCGGGACATGCTCTCTGCTTTGCTTCACTGCCTGCCCCCCTGTGTCCGTCCCCATGGAAACAAAACAGGCTGTTCCTGATCAACAGCAAAGCCTTAACTTTATTCCCACTTTATGGTGTCCTGATCAAACTCCCCAGTATAGCTATTCCCTAATGATCTCATGTGACTTCTACCAACAAAAGTGCGAGCTGAAAGGAGCCATTTTGTCTTCCTGCCATGGGCAGCAGGAGGGCCCCCAGACTCACCGCTTGCCGAATTATATGCGTCTGTCTTTTCATTATGCGCTCGCCCCCATTTCAGGTCTTTCTCACCTGCTGTGCTGGACGCGGCTATCTGAGATAGAAACAGTAACTCTCTGGCTTGTATCCAGTCCATGAGGCTGGGGAAGGTGAGAAGAAATTACGAACAGATGCCATCCTTTGACCTCCCATGTTTTCTTCCTCCTATGTGAACACAGTACCAAAATCTTCTTGCTTCAACAAAAATAGCAAATTGACTACCTCCTATATCCTCCCCACTATTTCATTTACTTCCTTAACCCTCAAAAGTCTGGGCATGGTTATTACTATTTACAGGTTATGTATAAGGAAACAGACTCAGAGGTGTTAGGTAACTTGCCCAAGGTCACACAGCTAACAAGGAATTAGATATGAATTTTGTCCCAGGTCTATGTGACTCCAAATCCACTGCTTATTTTATTATCACACTGCCTATTAAGTTACAAGCACCAGTACCTTGTGACAAAAATGAACTCCTTCTAATATGAGCCTTTTTAATAGAGAAGTTCCAGGGAACAGAACGTCACCAGGGCCACACTGTCATTGTGGTTTACACTTCCCATGAACTCTTTCCAATAAACATTTCATTTAAATTTAATAAAGTAGTTAATAAAGCCATAAAGGTTAATTACTAGTTAAGGGAAAAATATGACTTCACATTGGTGAACATGTGAAAAATGAATCAACTTCATTTTGCCATTAACCTAGGATTATACAGGCAATAAAGCATAATTATGGATTTAACATGTTAATTCCCAGTGGATTTAATAGCAGTGCTGTGAGATACATGACCAATCGCTAACCCATCTGACAAGCCTCAGACAGAACTAATCAAAATTAAATCACTTGGCCCACATGTGGATGCAATATATCTTTCAAGATGAAATGACTATAATTTTTCATTGTGGAGTTATTATAAATGCCTCAGGATAGGGCGAAATGAAGAGACAGGAAAAGTGGGGGACATAATCTGTGATCTCAATCTGACATTTACTCTGGTAGCTACGTTAGAAGAAAATAACTTTTTTCCCCCCATAAATTTAAGGTTCTCTGCAGGGTTTTATTGCTCACTCTAATGGTTCATGATTTACCTATAATTTGTAGAATAAATCAATGCATCCACATCCCTTAAAATTTTTATACCTTTTTTCCTTTGCCTTTCCAAAAATAATATATTGGCAGTCAGCCCTTTGTGACACTAAGATTCTATATTTCAACAACTGTGTTTCATCAGTGAGACCAATTCTTAAGAAGCAGAATCTTAAAATAACACTGTATTTCACTTACCATGATTTGTACCACCTGGTAACCATAAAAGAAAAGTTCTTACTACTTGAAGAAAAGCAGTCTGAAAATGATGGACTATGGGCCAAATCTGGCCCACCAACTATTTTTGTAAATAAAGTTTTATTGGCATGTAATCACACTCTTTCATTTACGTATCATCTTTGGCTGCTTTCATGCTCCAATGGCAGAGGTAACTAGTGACAGAGACGATGTTCCCATAGCCTAAAATATTTACTATGTGGTCAAGTACAGAGAAAGTTTTCTTACTCTTAATCAAGAGGTTCATTTTTTTTTTCCTGAATTCTAATTTAACTCAAATATGGTTGGTTTTAGGGCCTTCTGTTTCTCCCACTCATATTATTCATGTTGAACTTTGGTTCCCAATTTTCCAGAGTCTCACATCAAAACAGCTCCCTCATACTGATGAGAATTAAATATGGGAGAATATAGTCTAACATATGGCACTTACCCAGTGGCTGAGTGGTAAAAGAATCTGCCTGCAACGCAGGAAGCACCAGTTCAATTCCTGGGTCGGGAAGATCTTTTAGAGAAGGGAAAGGTTACCCACTCCATTTTTCTTGCCTGGGAAATCCCATGGACAGAGGAGCCTAGCAGGCTACAGTCCATGGGGTCGCAAAAGATTTGGGCATGACTGAGCAGCAAATCAACAACTCTAATATACACAGATACTCAAAAACATGAATTAATTGTCCCTGCTTCAACATATTGTAGTTGCTGTTGCTTTAACAGGAGAAGGTACAGTGTGAAGGCTAATAGCATGGATTAAGAAGAGCCCAACTCTGATACTATAACCCTTGGGCAAGTAATCCTGGGCAAATTCTTAATTCCTCTATGCCTCAGTTTCTTTTTCTGTAAAATAGGGGTCATAATAATGTTCCTTTCAAGAGTTCTCAGAAATGCCTGGCCCTGATTTCGCATTTCAGTCTCTTTAATAAAAGTTTTGGGTTGCTTTCAAAAAAAAAAAAAAAAGAGATAACCCAGGCAGTATGTTGAGATTAGTCTTGGCGTGCAATATGCACTATAGACCTGTGTTAGCTGCTGCCACCACCACCATCATCATCAAAGGAGCTTAGATCATATTTGGAAAGAATTAGCCCATTGCCTACTGGTTAAACAAATGGATTTACTTTAAGTCAGTGTGAGGTGTAAGGCTGCTGGCACTGTCCCTGGCACATTGCTTGTACTCAGTAATTGGTGCTTTCCTCTGTCTCTCTGTTCCCTTTATGGTGGCCCGACCCTCCATATGTCTCCTATTTCCTGACTTCACACTCTAAACCCCAGTCATGCTTGTCACATCATAATTGCTCATTTGCCTTCTTATATTCTCTGCTTCTTCAATTCCAATTGCAGGCCAACTCTTGTGTCCAGACCCACCTGTATTCTCTTATATGCCAAGTCTTTATTAATAATAATGATATTAAATAATAGTGATTTGCAAATATATATATATACACATATATGTACATAGCCCTATTGCCAGACATTCTTTTAAGCATTTTATATATTATCTCCTCATTACAATGCTCTGAGATAGTTACTATTATTATCCTCATTAATAGATGAGGAAATTGAGGAACAGATGTTTTAAAAGACTTACCAAAGATCACCAGCTTTTAAGTGTAGAGCAAGGATTTGCATCCAGACAGCCTGGCTCTGGAGTCTATGCTTTTAGCCATTGTGCTGCACTTTTCCTTTAAATGCTTTCAAAAGGGTGCTGATTAAATTTGCGTTTGTAAAGTTTGATCCTGATGGGCTTCATAAACATACTCTATCAATTCATTTCTGCATAAGAATTTACATTCATGTATGTTGCGCATATAGAATGATTCATGTTTCTTACACATATAATATAGTCATATATTCTCTGTATTTTTCTAAAGAGGCACTCATTCAAATGATTATAGATAATGAATAGTTACTCAAATTCATTAATTAGATTGTGTTTCCACAACCTCAACTTTTTTGTTCGACACCTAAAATCTTGTTTGTTATAGTTACAACAGCTGGCTAGTATATGATAGAAGACTTGTATTTTAAATTTTTGGATAAAATAATTTCTAGCCAGGGTTCAGCCCCACAATCATTATTTTAAAAATATATCCCTCAAATAATATAAATATGAATCATAGTTGACTATCTAAGGGCATCCTTTATTATCTTCCAGGGACATACCTTGCTGGGGCACAGTCCACTGACTTTTAGGTTATAATACAGAAGAGTGAGTAGAATGGATCACATTGGACTTCATGGCAGGGACCCTGCTTGAGTCATGTTTTCTCATGATGGCTCTGACAACTGATGATTCTTTCAACTTACATCTAAAACTTTGTTCTGTATCCTTTGTTATTCATTCATACGACATTCAATAAGCACTTGGTATGTGCCCACCTGGGCCTTGTCTTAAAGAAGCTCTCATTCTTAAGACAAGAGAAAGGGAAGGTAGACTCAGACATGTGAGATAAGAAGTCAAAATAAGTATTTTTGGTGTTATGATGGAAGTTTGTATAAGGGCACAAAGAAAGTAGTTGTTCACTTCTAACAACTTAACAGTTGTAAAAGTGTAAGGTAAGGTTTCAAAGAGAAATTGTCCCTTGAATAGAGTTTAGAAAGAGGAGTTGTCTAAGCAACAGTGGAGCAAAGAATATTCCAAGATAAGTAGTCAGCAAGATGGACAATGACCGGGCCTGACTGAGGAACCAACTTTCTACTGGTATCATTGTGTCATGGGTCTTTGGCTCATTTGGAGGGGAAAAGAAGGAAAGAAAGAAAGCAGAGAACTTGCTGCAGCAGATAGTAGGGACTGAAAAAGCATTAAAGGGTTAAAAAGGGAATTGATTGATCATTGCCTTGTATCAGCAATAGGCTGCTGCATCAATTCCTTGCTTGTTTTAACTTCCAGGAACTATATTTATGATGAAGCTTCTCTAAAAGCTCAGTTGGTAAAGAATCCGCCTGCAATTCAGGAGACCCTGGTTCAATTCCTGGGTCAGGAAGATTCACTGGAGACAGGGTAGGTTACCCGCTCCAGTATTCTTGGGCTTCCCTTGTGGCTCAGCTGGTAAAGGATCCACCTACAATGTGGGAGACCTGGGTTTGATCCCTGGGTTGGGAAGATCCCCTGGAGAAGAGAAAGGCTACCCACTCCAGTATTCTGGCCTGGAGAATTCCATGGACTGTAAAGTCCATGGGGTCACAAAGAGTCTAATAGACTGAGCAACTTTCACTTTCACTTCATATAGAACCTTGGGCTTCTCTGGTATATCAGACAGTAAAGAATCCACCTCTAGTGTGGGAGACCTGGGTTCTATCCCTGTCGGGAAGATCCCCTGGAGAAGGAAATGGCAACCTCCTCTAATATTCTGGCCTGGAGAATTCCATGGACAGAGGAGCCTGGCAGGCTACAGTCCATGGGGTTGCAAAGAGTCAGACATGACTGAGCGACTTTTACTTCACTGCATATAGCACCTTAGTCTTCTGAGAACCTTGATAAATATGTATATATACAGAATCTTCATATTTCAAAATGTTGTATAGTATTTGGTATATAAAATAATATTTATAACATATTTGTTTGTTATGAAGCCTAACAAAAAATATACCTAACTCCCTAAGCAGCTTTACAGTTGAGCATTACTGAAACTTTTGAAGCTACCTGTGTTCAGATACTTTATGACATATATTAAACATACATGTTATATCAATGAGACAAAAGTTCACATGATAGTAATTCCAAACAATGTCATAAAATTTTCTTTGGGTCACTTAATAATGTGATAACATTTGCTTTCAGTATGTAGCTGTACAATACTTCTAATAGTTCAGTAGTCACTTTGAAGTCACTATTTAACTTAATTCTGAACTGTGATGTTGGAGAAGACTCATGAGAATCCCTTGGACTGCAAAGAGATCAAACCAGTCAATCCTAAAGGAAATCAACTCTGAATATTCATTGGAAGGACTAATGCTGAAGCTGAAGCTCCAATACTTTGGTCACCTGATGCAAAGAACCGACTCATCAGAAAAGACCCTGATACTGGGAAAGATTGAAGGCAGGGGAAGGGGACAACAGAGGACAAGATGGTTAGTTGGCATCACTGACTCAATGGACATGAGTTTGAGTAAGCTCCAGGAGATGGTGAAGGACAGGGAAGCTTGGTTTGCTATAGTCCATGGGATTGCAAAGAGTCAGACACAACTGAGGGACTGAACAACAACATTTAACGTAATTAGATCCCCAAATCAAAGAATTATAGAATATTAGAAATTGAAAGAAATCTAAATAAATCCTGTAGCAGAATGTCGCCAAATCCAAGTTATCTTATAGGCTAGCACACAATTTAAAAATCCACCATATACCTCAATGATTTTTAAAAGACTAGGTGAGTGTGTAAGATGAGTTCAGTCAAAACCACTGCCATGAAGCACTATAAGAAGGTTTAGATGTAAGCCAGTGACATTGTTTTACAGAATATTAAATTCTGTAATGGTTCAAAAGCCATTGAATTTAACTGAGGTGAAAACTTATTTGCAGAGATGTTAATTAATCCAAGATCATACAGTTCAGTGGTACTAGACCAATTAAAGGAAATGTGCTTATTGAACACCTAATATATATAGAAGACTTTGAAATAAGGGTTGTGAAGGGAATATGTTTGTCTAATGCAGGGGAGTTACAATCTGTACTATGGGTAAGATATTTGACGTATGCAGATATAAAGATGTTTGTATATATGTCCTTGTGCATGGTATATATGTGTGTATTCTGTGCTGTGTTGTGCTAAGGTGCTTCAGTCGTGTCCGACTCTGTGACCCCATGGACTGTAGCCTGCCAGGCTCCTCTGTCCATGGGATTCTCCAGGAAAGAATACTGGAATGGGTTGCCATTTCCTCCTCCAGGGGATCTTCCTGACCCAATGATCAAACCCATGTCTCTTATGTCTTCTACATTGACAGGTGGATTCTTTACTACTAGCTCCACCTGGGAAGCCCACATATGTGTGTAAATATATACATATATTTATATATATATATATATATTTGTTATATATATATAAAACAAATTTTATATATATATATATATATGTTTTCTTTCAGGACAAAAGGATATAGGACTAGATTGGGGCCAAAGGGTCCTTATATGCAAGACAGGAGAATTTGGACTTTATCTTCTGTGCAATGGGAAGCTAATGGAGAATTTTAGGCAGGGAAATTACTCAGATAAATTCATATATTAGAATAACTGTAGCAGTGTGGATCATAATCTGAAGAGAGAATTCAGAGGCAGGGAAACCAGTTAGGAGGGTAAACTAATAGTTCCAGTGAGCACAGACAGAAGGCTTTTCTTAAGCGGTAACTGTGGGATATTAACAAATATACATTAGCTAAAATATTCGTGATAGAAAGCTATAAGCATTAACAACCCATTTAAAAAAAATTATTCACATTTGACTATGACCCTGAAATATCTTCAGAAACCTCATTTCTCCCTTGCCCTGCCTCTCGATTTGGGATGAAATATACCTCAAGTAGCGTCAGCCCAAAGAACACTTGAGTCAAGGACAGAGAGAAAAACTGGCCCTGAGCTTCAGAGTTTCTGCTGACCCTCCTGCCATGGAAGATACTGTGTGAACTGAAGCATACGTATTGAAAATCATTCACCTGCCTCCTCCCAGCTGGCTGAGATGAACCCCATTAGCATCAAAAGGACAATTCAGGGTGAGCTTAGAAAGGAGAAATTGGCTTTTGTCCCTATAAATAAGTAGAGACGACCCCTTAATGCCTCACCCTGCATGGTTGTATGAGAATTCTGGATTTTGAATGAAAAAGGGCTCTCAGTAGCAGAAAAGACTCAGGTGATTGAGGGTCATAGGTGCATTTGAGTTACATTTGAAAAGCCCAGTCAACCATGACAAGCTATATGAACCCCAAGTGTGGGCAATTAGACCTACAGTTTGGCTCTTTTCTGTTCCTTGTTTGTAATAATCTCACTGTAACTTGTTTTCCTCATTGAAAACACAGGAATAATTAAATGTAGTCACTTCTTATTAAGGTAAAATTACATAGTGTTTATGAATGTGTTCACGACAGGATATGAAAGATAGTAGGTGACTGAAAAAAGTTATATACAAAACAAAATATTATGCAAAAAAAATTAAGCAGTGTCAGTTCAGGTTTAAGATCAGTCACTCTGGAGTTAGGGCTAACTGGGTTTAAATTCAGACTACAATATTTACTGTCTTTTCGCCCTTCAGTAAGTACATCATTAAGCCTCAATTTCCCTCATCTTTAAAATGTGGATCCAAATAATACTTCATCAAGTTTTTATGTATGTGTGTACATGTCACAAATAGTTAACTTTTAATATTTTTTATTATTACTGTATTATTATTGACCTTTTTTTTTTCTTTTTCTTATCCAAGGAAAGTTGTTGCACTGTTTTAAAGGTAGGATATTTTTGGTTTATTAGCAAATTTCTGTGTCTTGTTTATCTTTGAGTTAAATGAAAATTTATAAAACATTCATTCAGATTTGCTACATTATAGGCATCCAGCCAAGCATGGACACTTCCAAAGTTCAGGGCTCCTTCCCTCATTGGTCCCTTGATCTACCATATGTCCATTCTGATTGGAACCATATGATACCTCTTAATAAGAGGTTTTCTTTGATTAAGCAAAAATCACTGCCTCTTCTATAAATTTCTCAATGTCAAATTCCTTGCCTAGACAACCTAGGGAAATATACTTTCCTAAAGAACATCCATTCATATATTTGAAGATACTTAGATATCTATTTTGATTTTCCCTACACAGAGAAATTTTCTACATATTTGAATGCAGTCTAATATTATTGGTTCACAAGTACACTTTTGATCACAATAACAGTTTTGCTTTATTTTTTAATTTTAGCTACAGGCATACTCAGAGACACAGTTTATCAACTAAGTTTAAGTAACATTTTAAATCCTTTGTTGTCATTTTAACAGTCTTCAGAGCACCTTCACCAGGAGTAGATCCCATCTCAAGAAACTACTTTTTAATCTCATACTTAAGGAGTAACCTTTTCATTTCTTAAAGTTTTATCATGAGATTGCAGCAATTCAGTCACATCTTCAGGCTCCACATCTAAACCTAATTCTCTGGCTGTTTCCACTACATCTGCAGTTACTGTCCCCACTGAAGTCTCAAACACCTCAAAGTCATTCTTGAAAGCTGAAATCAGCTTCTTCCAAACTCCTGTTAATATTGATATTTTGGTCTCTTCCTTTGACTCACAAATGTTCTGTTTTCTAAATTGAAGTATAGTTGACTTAAAATATTGTATTAATTTAAGTATACAACATTTTTATAGATTACACACGATACAAAGTTATTATTAAATATTGACTGTATTCTCTGTGCTATAAATTATGTCCCTTTGATTTATTTTGTGTGCATGTGCTGTGTGCTCAGTCATGTCCAGCTTTTACAACCCCATGGACTGGAGTCCGTCAGGCTCCTCTGTTCATGGGATTTTCCTGGCAAGAACACTGGAGTGGGTTGCCATTTCCTCCTCCAAGAAATCTTCCTGACCCAGGGATCAAACCTGTGTCTTCTGCATCTCCTGCATTAGCAGGCAGATTCTTTACCACTGCACCACCTGGGAAGCCCCATTTATTTTAGAACTGCTAATTTATTCTTCTGAATTCCCTTCACCTACTTCACCCTTCCTTCTCCCCCTCTCACCTCTGGTAACCACTGGTTTGTTCTCTGTGGGTCTTTATGTTGTTATATTTGCTTATTTGTTCTGTTTGTTAGATACCACATATAAGTGAAAACACACATTATTTGTATTTCATTAAAAATAAATATTTACAATGGCTTCTAGAATGATGGGTCTTTTCCAGGTTTTCAATTTACTTTACCCCAAGCCATCAGAGGAATCACTATCTATGGCAGCTTTAGCCTTATGAAATGTATCAATATTTATTAAATGATAAGATTCAAAAGTCAAAATTCTTCTTTGATCCATGGGCTGCAGAATGGATGTCATATTAACAGGCATGAAAACAACATTGATCTTGTTGTATGTCTCCATCAGAGCTCTTGGGTGAGCAGCTGCATTGTCAGTGGGCAGTAAAATTTTGAAAGGAATCTTTTTTTCTGAGTAGTGGATCTCAACAGTAGACTTATAATATTCAGTACATTAAAAGATGCTTACTCCTTGGAAGGAAAGTTATGACCAACCTAGACAGCATATTAAAAAGCAGAGACATTACTTTGTCAACAAAGGTCCGTCTAGTCAAGGCTATGATTTTTCCAGTAGTCATGTATGGATGTGAGAGTTGGACCATAAAGAAAGCTGAGTGCTGAAGAATTGATGCTTTTGAACTGTGTTGTTGGAGAAGACTCTTGAGAGTCCCTTGGACTGCAAGGAGATCCAACCAGTCCATCCTAAAGGAAATCAGTCCTGGGTGTTCATTGGAAGGACTGATGTTGAAGCTGAAACTCCAATACTTTGGCCACCTGATGTGAAGAGCTGACTCATTTGAAAAGGCCCTGATGCTGGGAAAGATTGAGGGCAGGAGGAGAAGGGGATGACAGAGGATGAGATGGTTGGATGGCATCACCTACTCACTCAATGGACATGAGTTTGGGTAAACTCTCGGAGTTGGTGATGGACAGGGAGGCCTGGTGTGCTGCAGTTCATGGGGTCACAAAGAGTCAGACACAACTGGACAACTGAACTGGACTGAGACCATGTTGTAAATAGATGTGCTGTCATCCAGGGTTTGTTGTTCCATTTATACAGCACAGGCAGAATAGATTTAGCATAAGTCTTAACTGCCCTAGGATTTTCAGAACAGTAAATGAGCATTGGTTTCAACTCAACTAAAAGTCATCAGCTACATTAGTCCCTAGTATAGTCACCTTCATTAATTATTTTAACTACGTCTTTTTTTTTTTTGATAACTTGCTGTAACTTCTATGTTTGCATTTGCTGCTTCACCTTATACTTTTATGTTTTGGAGATGGCTTCTTTCCTTAAAACTCATGAACCAGCCTATGCTACTTTCAAATTTTTCTTCTGCAGCTTCCTCACCTCTCTCTGCCTTCATAAGAATCTATGAAAGTTAGGACTTTGGTCTACATTAGGCATTGGCTTAAGGGAATGTTATGGCTGGTTTGATCTCCTATCTAGACCACTCAAACTTTCTCCAAATCAGCAATAAGTCTCTTTTTGCTGTTTTATCATTGTTGTGCTCACTAGAGTAGCACTTTTAATTTCCTTTAAGAACTTTACCTTTGCATTCACAACTTAGTTAACTGTTTTACACAAGAATTGTAGCTTTTGGCATACCTCAGTTCTAAGCTTAATTGTTTATAGCTTTTGGTTTAAAGTGAAAGATGGGAAATTTTCTTTACTTGGACATTTAGGGGCCATTTCAAGGTTATTAATTGGCTTGATTTTAATACTGTATGCCTCAGGAAATAGGAAGTCCTGAGAAAAGGGAGAGAGACAGGGAAGGGCTGGTCAGTGGAACAGTTAGAACACACACAACTTTTATCAATTAAGTTCACTGTCTTATAGAGCCCATTTCATGGCCTCCTCTAACAGTTGCAATAGGAATGACAAAGATCACTGGCCACAGATCACCATAGCAAATATAATAATAATGAAAATTTTGGAATATTGAGATAATTACCAATATGTGACAGACACAATGTGAACAGATGCTGTGAAAAATTTGTCAGTAGACTTGCTTGGTGCAGGGTTGTGACAAACCTTCACATTTAAAAAAACACAGGGTCTGCCAAGTACAAAGTAAAGCACAATAAAACAAGGTCTGCCTGTGCTACTAAGTTGCGGTGACCTTGAACCACTGTAATTGATTTCCTGATCCTTAAACTTAGGAGTTTGCCTGTATTCCCATGAACCTTTACTATGAAAGGTGTAGCTCATTGTCGATAGTGGACTGCTCAAATAACTTGATGCAAGTGTAGATTTAAAAAAAGCAATATATAAGCATTCAGTGTTTACAACTAAATGTACTGAAGCACATTTATATTTTTATAAATGTATGTTTACACAGGTTTTCTAAGATTTTTAAAAGAACATGTCTTGGGAGATATTAAAATGAAATGGTGGGACTTCCCTGGTGGTCCAGTGGATAAGACTCTGAGCTTCCACTGCAGAAGGCATGGGTTCAATCCCTGGTCAGAGAACTAAGATCCCACATGCTACACAACCAAAAAAAAAAAAGAGGAAGATATTTAATAAAATTAATTTAAATTTTGAGTCCTGCCCTATGATTAGGTGCTCATGATGCATCTTCTCAGCTGAGGACCCAGAAAAGTCAGGTTTCATTATTGTTCACAACTTGGTATCAGCCTACCTCTCAGTATTTCTCTCTGACTTTTCCAGTCACACCAGAGGGAGAACACTGGAAATTTTTATTTTTCTTCTTCCTTTTTTTCAAGTTGATTATTTCTCTTGACAGTTCTTGCCAACACATTTCACCTGGAAAAGTCCTACTCACTTTTCAAGACCATATTCATATCATTTCTTCAAGAAACCTTCACAAACCTCCCCAAGAGAATTTCTGCTCCCTGATTACCCTCTCACAGATTTCCAACATATACTTCCCAGTGAATTGTTTGATTACAGTAACTGGCAACCCCAATTTAATAAGAGAGGCAGAGAGGAAATGTATTGACTTAAAAAAGCCTAAAGGAGGGTTAAAAAATAAAACTTTTGCTAAATTTTTTTTTAAAGTCATGGCCATGTTACAAAATTTAGAAAAATCAACAAAAGCATCACCCATAAACTACTACTGAGATGTTAAAAAATAAATAAATGGCCTTTTTCATGAAAAAAAAACAACAACAAAAAAAAAAACTGTGTGAAAAGCAAAAGGGCAGCTCAAGTTCTAGAAGGTCCAGGTCCTGACTCTAAGACTCTCTCCTCATGACTTATTGTGCTTGTCTTGGTTAGTTTTCTCCTCTCTTACCTCAACTGACTTTTTCCACAAATTGAGAAATACAGCTCTTAATAGTATCCAAGCTTTAAACCTTTTACCATTTGCTACTAGTGAGGGAGAAAGATCCTATTTATCAGAACCAGTGCAGAAAATCGCAGGGAAGTACCATGACTTGACTACCATTGGATTCATCAATTGCATGACCAAAGGGAAAACACAGCTTGGTTTAAGTGTAGCTGCCAATCACTCGGCCAGATTTTGGTGGGTAGGGAATCAGTTACCTAAATCCCGGCATAGTTTAAAGAAGGTATCCAGATGTCAGGATGTATGAAGGTGTGGTTTTCAGGGTAGGGAGATAGGAAGGTAGTGCCAAATATCCCGTATATATTCTTTTTTTCCTACTTATGTGAATGCATTTTTACAACTAGATTCTGAAATCCTTAAAGGCAATAACTCCTCCTCCTCTCTGGTGGCTCAGTCTGTAAAGAATCTGCCTGCAATGTAGGAGACCCAGGTTTGATCCCTGGGTCAGGAAGATCCCTTGGAGAAGGGAATGGCAACCCATTCCAGTATTCTTTCCTGGGAAATCCCATGGACAGAGGAGCCTGAAGGGCTACAGCCCATGGGGTCACCAAAAGTTGGGCACAATTGAGCAACTAACACTTTCATTTTCATATCTAAAAACAGTGTCCATGCTGCCTCATTTTCCAGGAACTAAAATTTCATAAGGTCTGGAATACACACATACAAACACACATGCTTCCCTGATAGCTCAGTGGTAAAGAACCTCCCTGCCAATGCAGGAGACATGGATTTGATCCCTGGGTTAGCAAGATCCCCTGGAGAAGGAAATGCAACCCACTCCAGTATTCTTGCCTAGGAAATCTCAGGGACAGTGGAGCCTGGTAGGCTACAGTCCATGGGGTTGCAAAGAGTCGGACATGACTGAAGTTGCTGAGCATGGCATGGCATGTATATATATATATACATATATTTGTGTGTTTTTATAATATTTAATATGCATAACTTGTGTTTGGCAACATATACTCTTGTTGTTTCTATAATGTTTACAACTCTTTGCAGCCAGTCTTCATAGTTAAATCTGACAACTAAAAAATAAGTCAAATATTTTAATAATTCAATTCATAAGAAAAAAGCAGACAAAATGATATTTAAATATATGACCAGTTTAATAATATGCATTTGTCTCCAAAAGGAGCCTTGGATTTAATTGTCAGGCTTTTGATTGCATTCATGAAGTGATGGGATGAATCTTTTCAGTTATCTTTTTCAGATTATATTCATAACTTTCCAAGATTCTTGGTGGCTAGTTGAGTAGCATTATTGGCCTTTCAAAATTATTTGCACCTATGTGTTTCTGATTCTTTGTCTCCTTTCTGCTCACTTTTGGCCTGGTGATGTTTCTGAAGGCTTGGATTCTCCTTTTCCTTTTGCATTTGCCTCCTGCAGGAAGGTACACACTCAGAAAGACTACTCTTTTGCCTCAGATCATTCAGATCCCCTATTTCATCACTGACTTCCGCTGTGGTTTGTGTATCTAGACAATGATACTTGCTTCTCCTGTGCCTAACTGTTCTGGTTTTAGCGCTAGGAAATGTCTTCTTGTGATTCATTTCTTGCTTACTTGGGGATGTGAATTTCTGACTCTGTAGACAAGTGGGACTGTTACAGTGGCTTCCAGCTTGGTAAGAATCTTCACTTTTCAAAGGATACTTTGGTCTCTTCCCAGCATTTGAACGAAACTTCATGTATTGGATGGTGGCTGAAGATGGCCTCCCATAGTTTGATTCATAGGCATGCGCCTTCTTTTCTTTTGAGAGCTCACAGCATATATTCTGGGTGAAGTGTTCACTTCTATGGCTTCCTCTCAGAGAGGGATTACTTGACTCTCTACTTATAGATCTATTTGTAAGTCCAACACACCAGGATTTAGATCTTTGAGTACTGGACCTTGGTTGTCTTTGGATTCCCCTTCTGCAGTGTGAACCAACTTCTGCAAATCGGAAGGGTTGTCTGTACTTCATCCTCTTTTTTCTGAAAGAGTTCAGCTTCCTCCCCTCTCTCTTAGAAGAAACAGCAGTTTCTGAAATGCAGCTCCAGGAGGGGTCCCTCTTTCTAGATTTGCAATTTATCAAGGATCTTTCTCTGGGTAATCTTCTTTGAAAGGTTCTTGGTGAAGAGTCTGAATATTTGTTTTTTTCTGCTTCTTTTTTCTGGAAATTGATCTGTTGGCCAATGTTCAAAGCCTTTTTTTCTCTTAGGCTGTTCCTCCATGGCTGTTCCTGATTCAAAATTGCTGAGGAACTGAAAGTGTGCGCAGTTGTTTCACTCTTTCCCATATCCTGGGCATGACCCGGAAACAACTTTATCCTTTCTGTCTTCCTCTCTTGAACATTTTTTTTGCAATTCAGTGAGCCTGGGCCCTTTTCCCTTAGTATAGCCCAGTTCAGGAGCATGCTATTGGTAGAAGGTGTGACTTTGAGATCACCTGGTTCTGATTTGTCTTTGAGCCAAGTATGGATTTTGCTTCCTGCTTTATGATGGAGTAGTGGAACTTCAGATTTCTTCAAGCAAGAGTTACCACTGGGAAATGCTTTCATGCCTGACAGAGGCCTCTGGTCATTATTCCATTGGCCCTGGGTGTTTTTAGACTGTTTTATATCATGTTGAGGTGCCAGTACAGCCTGATCCATAGGCAAAGGCAAAACGGGAGCTGATGCAACAGACTTTTTTCCTCCCCAAGGTGAAACAGTAGGACATTGATAGATGGCTCGTTGGTCATAAGTCTCCATGTTGTAAGGCGAATGAACAAAACTGATAAATTCGTGCAGAAAGTGGTGGGTGTGTTGTTGGAGATAAGGTTCTAGAAGGTTAATGAAGGAGTCACTGTCTAGATCATATTTTGTCATGTGATGGAGAATGGTGGATAGAATATTCTTCACTGTGTAGCCATAATCTCCATAAACAGCTGTTAGTTCTCGTTTCAGCCAGGGAACCAGCCGATGTAAACAATCAGGGTTTCTCTTGAAATAATTAGCTGATAAGTGTTTTTCAAATCTGTAGCCTTGGACATATGCCACCCAAATTCCGGAATAATACAGAGCTCTTCTGAACTTCATTACCACCTGGTCTCTAAAGTGACCCAGAGACACGGAGTTTGGTGGGAACTTCCTGCTGTCCCCAAACTCTCTCAGCAACTCCTGGACAGTCAGCTCTCTCAATGGCCTGATTTTCTTTGTAAGGTCCTCAAGGTTTATGCCAAGATCATGGTTTTCAGAAGTCACTACGTAGCTTTCTTCTTCCGAGGGAAGGAACACTGAGTCTTCTTTGGTGCCTTCCTCTGGCCTGGCGGAACAACCCTGGGAAGGAAAGCACTGCATGCTGGATGAAGGCATAGATTTATTTCTTTGTCTTGAATGTAAAGATTCATCACTGTTCACGGAACAGGGGTTCCAATTGGCTCCATTCTGTATATTCTCCAAGCAGTTAGGACACTCACAGTCAGATGAGAAATCTAATGGCATCTCCATGAACAGATTGTATTTCACAGTCATATGTGAGAAAAATTGGTTCAAATCAGTTCCTCATCTGGCATGAAAAATATCTATTAAAACCATTCCACGCATATTTCTGTAATATATTTTGTCTCCATGGAATAAATTCTGGGATAAAGTTAAGAAACAAACTATTTCCTCAAATTAATAAATAACACTGTCAATAAAACCCAACATAGACAAGGCAATGAGAATTCAGGCACACTGTCTCTCTTAGTTTTGCAAACTCTGAAAAGCAAATCAGAAATAAACATCAAAATTTAAGTATCACATCTTTTAACCCATCAATTCTAACTCTATAGTTTTAATCTATATATACAAGTCTACAAACATATATACATGGATTTTTCTAATAACAACAACAACAAAAAAAACCCTGAAAACAATTGACATCCATTAGTAGGGAACTTATTAAATAAATGATGGTTTATCTATAATATTTAATATTATGTCACCATTCCAATAAAACAGGCAAATCTATACATATTAATATGTGAAAATAGATTAATATATTGTTAAATGAAAAAGCTTATATAGAAGAATGAGAAGCTATTATAAAAATCTTAAAGAGTAATCACTAATTTCTGGCAATATTGTGAACTAGACACCTTGTCCTAGTGGGACACACTCCCACTAGGAGTAACAATACTGCTGCTGCTGCTAAGTCGCTTCAGTCGTGTCCAACTCTGTGCGACCCCAGAGACGGCAGCCCACCAGGCTCCCCATCCCTGGGATTCTCCAGGCAAGAACACTGGAGTGGGTTGCCATTTCCTTCTCCAATGCATGAAAGTGAAAAGTGAAAGTGAAGTCGCTCATTCGTGTTCAACTCTTAGTGACCCCATGGACTGCAGCCCACCAGGCTCCTCTGTCCATGGGATTTTCCAGGCAAGAGTATTGGAGTGGGGTGCAATTGCCTTCTCCAACAAAATAATACTAGCTATAAGTAAATATAGGTAAATATATCTCAACTTAAGAGGTAATGAGTAAAATTCTTAGAGGCCAAATCAATCCATAAATAAAAGTAGAAATCCAGAGAGGGAAGTGAGCTCTGATACCACAAGTTGCTCAGAACTGATATCCTTGATCTTCAGTTAGAGACTAACCAAGAGTTGCAGATGACAGGAGAGAAAGAACAGACTCTGCCAAAGTTTGAATGTATAATGGAAAACCTCTGCATAAAGCTGTGTACACAAATGTTTACATTCTTACTGAAAAGGTAATTTAGAAAAATAATCACCCCACACACAGACAGCAGGAAATCTTAGCTGAGATTTTGTAACCAGAAACAAGTATGTCTGCAGACTAAATTCAAGCAGCGTTTTCCTAAAAACCTCAAAAAGGTAATTTATTTTGAGGTTGATAGTAACCACAGGCAACTGGCAGAGGCAAACACACGTTCTTCCTGGAGGAACATTATAAACCTAAGTTTCATGACAAATTTCCTCCAAATTCACAGTCAAAAGTCACTAACAAGAAATAGCCATCATAATAAGCCTGAGTCCACAAAAACAATAGAGAGCAAATTTGATTCCTAACAGAATCTGAAAATAAAATTAGCTTGCTGGATGTACATGAACTTCATCCCTTCTCTCACAGATGGTTTCAAGCTCTCCTTTCCAGAAGTAACGCTCTCATTAAGTCATCATTCATCTTGAAAAGCAAAGACGACAGAAACAAATTACATTATTTAGCAGATTTACCTCCTAGACGATCTTAAAGTCTCCACGCTCATATGAACCTTAACCACAGGATTAATTTGGTTGAAGGGGATTACTTCTGTTTTGTTGGCCTTAGAGATAGAATTTAGAACACAAAGCTAGTTCTGCTGTGGTTTGGAGAAAAAGAAACTGCTCCAAGTTTTCCATAAAACTTGGTATCTTATGTTTTCCATGAAACTTGGTATCTTATGTTATCTTATGTCACTCCAGACACCCAGCAGTGTCTGGAGTGACTTTAAGATACAAATCCTTTTTAAGATAGAATCCATGTCCTTTTGACTTATAGGTTGCCAGAATGCTTTAATTTTTCAACAGGTTGATCAAACCTAACACTGGAATGTGTGGTCTGAATCAGAATAAAGCAGGACACAAGGTAGAATATGGGTTTCCCCAATGAAAGAACTCCCTGAAGAACAGTCATTAGTCTAATAGCATTAGTGTTAGTCACTCATTCGTGTCCAACCCTTTGCCACTCCGTGGACTATAGCCCTTCAGGCTCCTCTCTCCATAGACTTCTCCAGGCAAGAACACTGGAGTGGGTTGCCATTCCCTTCTCCAGGGGATCTCACTGACCCAGGGATTGAACGCAGGTCTCCTGCATTGTAGGAAGATTCTTTACTGACTGAGCCACCATGGAAGCCCCTAATAGTAATATTTAGATTTAAATTATTTAGTCAGAAAGTTGTCAATTTTTCTTCAAATGCAAGAGCTGAATAAACTTGTTAGCATGTGTGCAGTGTGACTAATCAACATCTTGATTGTCTGTGTACCAGCTTTTTGGTTCAAAATGAAAAGTTGTCATATTTTTCAAAACATTTATTCATCCATAGCTAAATACCAGTTAATACAGACAACACAGTCGGGAAGTCATTGAAAATAAATGTTTTTTTCTCTTTTTTTTTTGGCTATCCTTGCTGTTATTCTGTTTTTGAGTTTGGTCATGCTTACTCAGGCTCTTGGACTGCTCTTAGATGCAGGTGAAACCAATTTAGCTCATGAGCTATTTTGGAGAATTAGATAAGCAACTTTGTGCTTAGCATCTAGTAGCAGTTTAATGGAATAGCCATTTTAGTGTTTTTGAGTAGGTTTCATTGCAAATTCCTAAGACAGTGCATTATTTTTATTTTAAAAATGTGTTTTGCATGACTTTATAATTCAAAATAGACACCATTTTTTGATATCCTTGTAACTGTAGGGTAATATAGAACCACATTCCCTATAACGTTCAAAACTCTGTCAGCCCTATATAGAGGAAAGAACAGTACAAACATGGGTTCTTATTCTACTGCTCACATATGCTCCCAGTCACGGCTTAATCGTCTGTGAAATAAGGCTTATAGAAAGACTTAGAATAGATGCAAAAAGTACTTTATGAAAAACAATGCTTATTAGTAATAAAGTGCTCTCAGGAGACACTCTCATCTGTACACTGTGTCTCCATGGTGAAAATACTTGATAAATGTTTGTTGAAGAGGAGGAAAACTTGAAGGATTAGAGGGAAGAAGGGAAGAATCAGAAACATAAGAAAAGGCCATTCAGGTGTCTCTTCTGGATGCTTTGTATTAGTCTGTCCATTTTTTTTTTTTTTTTTTTTGGTCATCAATTTCTTCCTTTCCTTTTCTTATTTTCACTCCCTTGGTTCCTAAATACTCAAAATTCCGAAGAAGTTTAGAAAGGAAGAAGTGGTTGGGAAAGGGGTGCGTTGGCATCCAAAGTGAGAGAACTTTAGAGTCAAGAAGATAATAAATTGACAATGGCAGGATGATGCTGAACAGTTAATCTGATGTATCAGTAGCCAAGAGATCAGATCCTTTATTTTCTTATTTAAGTTCTGAACCAACTACTTGGAAGCCTTGATTTTCTATTTTGGTCTTTTTTTTTTAAATCATGTTCCATGGCTCTAGAGCAGAGTTTCTATCTCAGTACATTAGGGCCAGACAGTTCTTTGCTCTACTTTGTAGAATATTAAGTACCATCCCTGGTCTCCATTCAATAGATGTCAGTATCCCCCACACCAAGTATGACAATAATAAATGTCTCAAGATATTGTTACATGTCCTCTAGGGAGGCAATATTGCCCCCTGTGTTGAGAACAACTGCTGTACAATCTACAGTTATTGTGTTTTGAGATAAGATTTTCCTCACTAGTTCTAGAAGCAATTCCCCTACCAAGAAGCTATAGTATATACATTCATGAGAAGAATCAAGTATTAAATAAGCTGAAAGAGCATGGGTTTCAAAGCCAGAATTCTGAGTTTGAATTTTGACTCTTTTCATTTGAATTTGTCTTTCATAAGCAGCTTAATTAAATTCTCTGAGTTTCATCTATTTTATACATCACAGCATGGACGTTTTCTTCATAGCATTTACCATTGTCTGCATATTACACATTCATGAGTCTGTCTCCTCTCTGACATTACTATAAGCTTCATGAGGGAAAATAGATGAAATCTTTGGTTTATATACAAATGTTTCCTCATAACTTAAAATAAGTTTGGCATATAGGAAGGAGTCTATATTTGCCAAATAAATTTTCTGTACTGATCAACACAGTCCAGTAGGTGTCAACAATTGTATTTATAGACAGTTTTTGTTATTCAAGATAGTTGCATCCTATAAAGTCCTCACAATCACTGAATTGGTTAACTTTGAACCAGTGCTCCTAGGGGAACAGGATTAGATTCCACGGAGCCTCTGGTCACATTTATATCCACGGAATGATACATATAACTTTGTTTTACTTGTGTTTGTTTAAAGACATCTTAATATATATTATTGAGTCATTAACAGTAAACTCTCAGCCAATAGCCTCAGCCAATAGCCTCCTAGCCTGAATGAAGCTCATCTAACACATTTATTTTCTCCATAAAGCACATCACAGTTTTCTTGCAGTTAGGAAAACTAGCCAGCATTTGAGTATTATACATGGAGGTCAATCTAAATGGCAAAATCACCAAAAAAAAAAAAAAAAAGGAAAATACGCATTAAACATGAAAATAACCTTGTTTATGGTGTGAAAGCTGAAACAAGAAGGCAGACTGTCATTTTGTTTGACCTCAGCTGGGAATATGTGAGCTGAGTGACTCAAATTCTTTGCCTTTCTGCCATGCCCATGAATGACATGAAAACACCAGGAGCACTGATTTTAGGGTTACAAATAAACTTTAGGGAGTAGACAAAGATAACAAATACAGAATCTACAAATGATGATTGACGAATTTGTGGACAAGGTCAGCTTCTGCAAGGGGACACAAGAGAATTCTCACTAACTTAATTATCAGGCAGAGTAATGAGATCTCATTCCAACCTTTGTATCTTAATCTTTATACCTAAAAAATGAACAGAGCTTCTCTTGCCAAAGTGACCCCTTCACAAACACACAAAGGAAAACATTGACTCCAGATTCCAAGTGAATTCTTCATTCCAGTCTTTGTTCCTTATGGGCCTTCATTCTCCGTGTATTTAGAGATTTTCCAACTATCTTTCTGTTATTGATTTCTAGTTTAATTTCACTGTGGTCTAACAGCATACTTAAAATGCTTTCTATTTTTTTTAATTTTTTAAAAATTTATTTATTTTAATTGGAGGCTAATTACTTCACAATATTGTAGTGGTCTTTGCCATACATTGACATGAATCAGCCATGGGTGTACATATGTTCCTCATCCTGAACCCTCCTGCCACCTTCCTCCCCATCCCATCCCTCAGGGTCATCCCAGTGCACCAGCCCTGAGCACCCTGTCTCATGCATCGAACCTGGACTGGCGATCTATTTCACGTATGATAATATACATGTTAAGATATGTTTTATTAGCCAGAATGCAATCTACCTTGGTGAATGTTAAATGTGAACTTGAGAAGAATGTGTATTCTGCTGCTGTCAAATGGAGTGTTCTAAAATGTCAATTAGATCAAGTTGACTGATAGTGTGGTTCAGGTAAACTATATTTTTACTGATTTTCTGCCTGTTTGATTTATCAATTACTGAAAGAGAGGTGGTATTGAAGTCTCTACCTATAATTGTGCATTTGCCTTTTTCCTTGCGTTTCTATCAGTTTTTGCTTCATGTCTTTTGATGTACTGTTAGCTGCATGTGTTCTCAGAGAACTGACCCATTTATCATTGTATACTGCTACTGCTAAGTCACTTCAGTCGTGTCCGACTCTGTGCGACCCCATAGACAACTATAGCAACTTCAGCTTTCTCTTAATTAATGTTAGCATGATGTATCATTGCTTTATTTTTAATCCAAGTCTTAATATTTAAAGTGGATTTTTTTGTAGACAACATATAGTCAGGTCTTATTTTTATATCCATTCTGACACTCTTTGTCTTTTATTGGTATATTTAGATCCTTCACATGTAGAATGATTATTGATATGGTGGCTTTAGTGTCTATCATGTTTTTAACTGTTTGCTTTTTGTTGCATTTGGTTTTTGTTTCTTTTCGGTACTTCATTTTATTCTCATAAACGTGCCCTGAGGGAGGAATCTCACATTAGTCTTATTTAGAAATGAAAGAACACTACTTAAATTGAGTTAACCAAGGTTACACAGGGCAAATAAAACAAAGCCATCAGTCAGTTCAGTCACTCAGACATGTCTGACTATTTGCGACCCTATGGACTGCAACACAACAGGCTTCCTTGTCCACCACTAACTCCCAGAGCTTGCTCAAACTCATCTCCGTTGAATCAGTAATGCCTTGCAATTATCTCATCCTCTGTCATCCCCTTCTCCTCCTGCCCCCAATCCCTCCCAGCATCAGAGTCTTTTCCAATGAGTCAACTCTTCGCATGAGGCGGCCAAAGTATTGGAGTTTCAGCTTTAGCATCAGTCCTTCCAAAGAAATCCCAGGGCTGATCTCCTTCAGAATGGACTGGGTGGATCTCCTTGCAGTCCAAGGGACTCTCAAGAGTCTTCTCCAACACCACAGTTCAAAAGCATCAATTCTTAGGCACTCAGCTTTCTTTATGGCCCAACTCTCACATCCATACATGACTACTGGGAAAACCATAGCTTTGACTATACGGACCTTTGTCAGCAAAGTATTGTCTCTGCTTTTTAATATGCTGTCTAGGTTGCTCATAGCTTTTCTTCTAAGGATCAAGCGTCTTTTAATTTCATGGCGCAGTCACCATCTGCAGTGATTTTGGAGTCCAAGAAAATAGTCTGTCAGTTTACCCATTGTTTACCCATCTATTTGCCATGAAGTGATGGAACTGGATTCCATGATCTTAGTTTTTTGAATGTTGAGTTTTAAGCCAGCTTTTTCACTCTCCTCTTTCATCATGAGGCTGTTCAGTTCCTCTTTGCTTTCTGCCATAAGGGTGGTGTCAACTGCATATCTGTGATATATAAACCGAGCCATAATTTGATACTGTCTAATGTTCTTGAGAAACCTATATGCAGGTCAGGAAGCAACAGTTAGAACTGGACATGGAACAACAGACTTGTTCCAAATAGGAAAAGGAGTACATCAAGGCTGTATATTGTCACCCTGCTTATTTAACTTCTATGCAGAGTACATCATGAAAAACGCTGGGCTGGAAGAAACACAAGCTGGAATCAAGATTGCCAGGAGAAATATCAATAACCTCAGATATGCAGATGACACCACCCTTATGGCAAAAAGTGAAGAGGAACTAAAAAGCCTCTTGATGAAAGTGAAAGTCGAGAGTGAAAAAGTTGGCTTAAAGCTCAACATTCAGAAAACAAAGATCATGGCATCTGGTCCCATCACTTCATGAGAAATAGATGGGGAAACAGTGGAAACAATGTCAGACTTTATTTTTTGGGGCTCCAAAATCACTGCAGATGGTGACTGCAGCCATGAAATTAAAAGACACTTACTCCTTGGAAGGAAAGTTATGACCAACCTAGATAGCATATTGAAAAGCAGAGACATTACTTTGCCAACAAAGGTCCATCTAGACGAGGCTATGGTTTTTCCAGTAGTCATGTATGGATGTGAGTGTTGTACTGTGAAGAAAGCTGAGCACCGAAGAATTGATGCTTTTGAACTGTGGTATTGGAGAAGACTCTTGAGAGTCCCTTGGACTGCAAGGAGATCTAACCAGTCCATTCTAAAGGAGATCAATCCTGGATGTTCTTTGGAAGGAATGATGCTAAAGCTGAAACTCTAGTACTTTGGCCACCTCATGCGAAGAGTTGACTCATTGGAAAAGACTCTGATGCTGGGAGGGATTGGGGGCAGGAGGAGAAGGGGATGACAGAGGATAAGATGGCTGGATGGCATCACCGACTCGATGGGTTTCGTGTGAACTCTGGGAGTTGGTGATGGACAGGGAGGCCTGGTGTGCTGCAATTCATGGGGTCGCAAAGAGTCAGACACGACTGAGCGACTGAACTGAACTGAATGTTCTTTAGTTGACAAAACATTTTCTTCTGTATACTCAGTGAATTCAGCAATAAAACTCTGATAAAGCTTCCAAATCAAGGAAAATTGTGCCCTCAGAATCATTAAGATTTGTATGCCTTCCCAAGGCTTTCCTCTCTCCAAAACCTTGGAAGGGCATATTAAGAACTTAGCATCTTTGCTCTAGTTTAACCAAAATGCCATGTATTAACTAATAGTTAATAACAAATTCTAAAAAGTCTAGCATAAGAACAAAAGCAAAAGGAAAAAAATAGTTTTGCTTTATTTACAAATAGACCAGAATTATCCATGGAAACCAAACCTATAATTTCAGGGTGCCAGCTTTCTTAAAGAGCAAGAAAAAATTTAGCCCTCTTCTCAAACCAGGCTGTTCAGTTTTATTTTCCCATTGACTGAGGTCATTTAAAATGAATTGTTACAACCTGGCTCCTGAATTACCATCTATTTTCCTGTAAAAATACCTCTCCTTGCTTCCATAGGGAAGAGGGGAAAGACAGAACTGGACTTGGGCCCAAACCATAATTTTAGTAATTACTAAACCAAGTGACTGCAGCCATAATTGAGTCATTCAAAGCCAAATGGTAGCAGTAATTAGTTTGTCAAATTTGAATAAAAGAGCTTTTTTGGCGAGAACAAGTGCAGTAGAGCTAAGGAGCCCTGAACTGTCAGCCATGGAGTGGGAGACCTTTTTCAAGCAGAGAGGGTCTTCCCAGCACTGTGATTCTCTTGTGTGACAGTGATGGATGTTCTTCGTTACAGATTATGGCCTTGTCACACTTAAACTAATATCTCTTCATGTCTGCAGGCCCTGCTCATTCCCCAGGGCAGCAGTCATCAATTTACATAGAAAGGCACCTAGGGAAACACGGAATCTATTTATCACACTTGCTCTGAGTGTACTAACAGCAACTCCAACCCACGCATGGACCCACATTTCAATTGGGCTTCATCTCTGCAGCATCATAAATAGTGTGAAAGGATGTGTTGCTAAGAAAATGGATAGAAGGAGAGTGAGAAATTCATGAAAAACATGGGAGTGAGTGAACTCCACCCTTGTATGACCTCCTCAATGTGTGTAAGAATTCAGCAAGCTTTAGACTGCTTAGACTAAACTTTATACTTCCTGTTGTTGTTGCTGTTTAGTTGCTAAGTTGTGTCTGACCCTGTGACCCCATGGGCTGTAGCCAGCCAGGCTCCTCTGTCCATGGGATTTCCCAGGCAAGAATATGGAGTGGGTTGCTATTTCCTTCTCCAAAGGATCTTCCCATCCTAGGGACCAAACTCATGTCTCTAACTTGGCAGGCAGATTCTTTACCACTGAGCCACCAGGGAAACTCTTAATCTTCTTAGACTTCCCTTTAACATCTTAGAGTTACCTGCATACTGTGGACGATGGATTGCCACTTCAGCCTTTCCTTCAGCTCCTGGAAAAGGAGCTACATTAGGTTAGGAACAGAGAAGTCAGAGAGGCAGAGTTCAGACCCATAAGTCCTCTTTCCTCCAATTCCCCAGCCATATCCATTCAATTATTTGCTTCATTACAGACATATTTTCTATTCTCTTTGGCTAAGTTCTGTTCGTTCCACTGAGACCAGTCGGTGCTATTTCTGCCCAGAGCTGAGTGTGCCTCTCTATTTCCAAGGAATGTACTTCCTTCCCAAAGTCACAAATTTCTCAGGCTTTGCTAACGGTTCAAGCAGCACTGCTGGTACTCCTTTACAGTCACAGAGTCAAGAGGGAAGCAAATCCTTAGTGTTGGTGGGCTCCAGGTCCCAGACTTCCATCAATTCTAAGGGTTGCAATTCTTCCTCATTTCTGAATCTAATGTGAAGATAATAAACACCTATTTATTTTAAATTATTCTGCATTTTTTTCCTCAAAAATATTCTCTTTTGTGGATACACCTCTTAGGTTCATACAGTAAGCTAAAACATACTTAGTACTATTTTTTTTTCAATCATTTTGCATGCATTTTGCTTATAAAAGATTCTTTTATGTTGACATTTCCTGTCACTTTTGCACAATGGTTATTTGACTTGATGTATTTTATTCTTCTTACCAGCAAATTTTAACTAGAATTGCCTAATAAACATATAACTAGGCCACATATTAATAATTAAAAGTGGCATGAATTCTGTCCAATTTGTCAACAAAGGATGGGAATGGGAGAATCAGCTTATCATGACTTAAACCAAGAATTAAAAAAATTTCATGTATATATCTCACTATGTTGATATTCCTCATTAAATTAGTCACAAACCATATATTAAAACTTAAGGGCTTCCTTGGCGGCTCAGTGGTCAAGAATTCACCTGCCAATGCAGGAGACACTGGTTTGATCCCTAGTCCAGGAAGATCACACATGCTGCAGGGCAACTAAGCCCTAAGTTCATGCTCTGCAACAAGAGAGGCCACTGCAATGAAAAACCCACACACAAGAAGGCAATGGCACCCACTCCAGTACTCTTGCCTGGAAAATCCCATGGATGGAGGAGCCTGGTAGGCTGCAATCCATGGGGTCGCTGAGAGTCGGGCACAACTGAGTGATTTCACTTTCACTTTTCACTTTCATGCATTGGAGGAGGAAATGGCAACCCACTCCAGTGTTCTTGCCTGGAGAATCCCAGGGACAGAGGAGCCTGGCGGGCTGCAGTCTATGGGGTCACAGAGAGTCGGACATGACTGAGCGACTTCCCTTTCACTTTCATGCATTGGAGGAGGAAATGGCAACCCACTCCCGTGTTCTTGCCTGGAAAATCCCATGGATGGAGGAGCCTGGTGAGCTGCAGTCCATGGGGTCGCTAAGAGTCGGACACGAATGAGCGACTTCACTTTCACTTTTCACTTTCATGCATTGGAAATGGAAATGGCAACCCACTCCAGTGTTCTTGCCTGGAGAATCCCAGGGAAGGCGGGGCCTGGTGGGCTGCCGTCTATGGGGTTGCACAGAGTCGGACACCATTGAAGCGACTTAGCAGCAGCAGCAGCAGCAGTTCCCACTCACCTCAACTAGAGAAAGCCTGAATGCAGCAACAAAGACCCAGCAGAGACACAAATAAATAAGTAAATAAATAAAATTACTTTAAAAGTCTGCTAAAAAAACAAAAAGCTGTAGCCAAAATTATGCTTAAAAATAAATCTGACAAGTTTTAATTGACAAATCAGAAAAAAGTAAATAAACTAAGATTTTAATATAAGAAATTACAAAAAGCAATCAAAAATACATAAACAGATGTAAAATAAAGATGAAAGCAAACAATTCTGAAATAGGAACAAAATTGGTGAATTAATAAATGAAGAGATGATATTAAAATAATAGTGAATGAGAAAAAGATACTATCCAAAAGAGGAAAGTTATATAAAACATCAGAAGATCTGAACTATAGCAGGTTGCTTATATAACTCATTATCTTGGTAAAGTTTGCTGCAAGGCCATATGTCTGCACATGCAGCCACCTCAATAAGTATTCCTCACTGAACTAGGCTGGATTTGCCTCATACACGTGCTAGCATCATGTCCTTCTCATCCCCTCCTTTCTCTCTGGCTAATGTTGAAACAAATATAGTGATTTCACACTGGCCTGAGGAGTCTCAGGTGTCTGAGCCTGGGTTCCCCCCAGTGCTTTTACAAACAGGAACACTTTGTGTTCCTCATTCTCTCTATGCCAGGTAAGTCAAGTAGGAAAAATTGCTCCTTCAAAAACAGCAATATTAGGCTGCGTAAAACAATTAGTTTCCTCTCTCTCTCTCTCTCTCTCTCTCTCTTTCTCTCTCTTTTTTGGCTTCATCTGCAGTAGGCTATACAGCTGTGGGAAAAAAAAAAAAACTTCACAAAGGAATAAAATTTTTTGGACATTTTCACTATTTCTATTCAAATTTTTAAACTCCTTGATTAGTTCTACTTATATCACTCTGATCTGTTTCCAGAATTTTAGGTGTTTAGAGCTGAAAGAGAGCTTGACATCTTATGATTGTAAGCATTCGTGCTTTAATATATTCTGTTTCCTCAGATTAGATTGGCATTACCTCCATGTCTTTGTTGGCAAGCTCTTACTCGATTCTTCAATATATGTTTCATGTCTCTCTTAAGTTCTTCCCTGACTATTTGAGGTTGTCTCATGTTATTGAGAAGCTCCTGGGAGTACTGGTTAAGAGTAATAAACTTTGGAGCCAAAATCCATAGGTTTGAATCTCAGCTTCCCAGCTTACTAAATGTATGACTTTCAGTAACCAGTAGCACATATTCCTCATCAGTGTAATGGAAGTGCTAATAGTCAAGATGAATTAAGGGTTGATGTTTGTAAAGTGCTTAGAATTGTGACTGATAGAGTAAATGTTACAAGGACTGATTATATTATGGTGAAAGAATAATTGCAAATTTATTTATCTTCTGCTTGCGATTGTGAGCTCTTTGAAAACAGGATATGTCATTCATTCATTTGTTGAAAGAATAAATGAACATTTTTGTCTTTTTAACAAACAGTGAAATATTTACATATTATAATATTCATCCATTTTAAGTGTATAATCCAGTAACTTTCAGTAAAGGTACCAAGTTTCACATCTATCATCATGATGCAGTTTTAGAGCACTTCTATCACCTTATTAACTTATAGTAAATACCCATTCCTATCCCCATTTTATGATTGAGGAAACTGACACCCAGAGAAATTATTTGACATTCCAAATGCCATAGAAATGAAAAATGTGAGAAGCAGGTCTAGAACTTAAGTCTCCTTACATCCTCTAGGTCCCAACTCATTTCACTATACCATGCTCTCTGCCAGGATAATCTAACAATAATTAAATCTAAGAATCAGGCATGACTCCATTTTTCTTTGTCAACAGCAGTTTTATCATTGTTATCAGCATTTTCATCATTATCATTGATGAGGATTATAATATACAATACTCATCATCTACCAGTCCTTGGCATTATGCAGCATAGATTACCTCATTCAGGATAGAAGCTACCACTCATGCCATGTGGCAGCTCCAGCCATCTTCAAGCTTCAACTGAGCTCAAAGACTCTACTGTCAGGGCCATGCCATTTTCAGTTTTAATGATTATTTGCCTGACTGCCAACTCAGCAAACTCAATCTGGAATCCTAAAATCTACAGTTAAAATGAGTGATGAAAGCTGGAATATGAATTAGAAATCCTAATCCCTATGACAGGATTGTCATAGTGAAACTTACTCCTTAACAATACAAACATTTTGGCATAGACAGAGGAGAACTAAAGAAAAATCCATGTTTGCAGTGAAGTCTTAAAAAGCTAATCTTCCTTTTCTCTATTAGACTTGATTCTTAGTAGGTATATCTGCTCTCTGCTAATCAAGAAAACTTCAGATATTAAAGTTCTATGGATAGTGAAATTGCCTTTGTCCCAGAGCACCATCTTGCATGCTGTTGTCAGAGCATGGCAAAAGTGGATTTTCCCATCAATTCTCTGGGCACCAATAATGTTTTGGTTCATGCTTCGAGTAATGGACTTGATCAGCTTGCACTTGAAGCAGCTGTTCAAAATTCACTAATCCAGGATGATTATTTTATGAAAACAAGCACCTCTGAAAACACTTTAGCAGACATCTACTTAAAAAGAAAATAATGCTGGCAGATCAAAATGAAAATAAAAAAGTTGATGTGCAGTCCTTACATTAAGCTAATTAACAGCTTGGCAGTTCTAACATTGAAAGCATCAAATTACCACAGGCCAAGATACTGGCCATCAACATTTTGGTAATGCAGTTGGCACTGAAAGCATCATACAAAATAACTTGCAGCAAAAGGCTAATGGAGACAGACACCAATGCCCCAGACCAGCTTGAAAATGGAAACTGGAACCCGAAGCAATCAGACTTTTCATTATGAAAAAAGTAACTGAGGCTATTTGAGAGTGACGTGGTTAAGAAGTCCAATTGCTTCTCGAAAATAAACTGTTACCATCTTTTATTCTGCTCCATATGACGTTGAACCTTCACTCTATCAAAAATGTCTAAACACATGACTCTTTCCAACAGTGGAGCAAGAGATGATCTGAATGCTCTGCTCACAGATAGCATTGCTGAAAAGTCTGTTTTGCCCTCTCATGTATACAAGGCATTTTGTGCATATGTTTAGGAATCTCATGTATTTCTCTGAACTCCATTCATGGAGATCCCTACTGTAATGCCTTTGTGGGTATAAAATATCTAACATAGAGTAGGAAAACACTATTGTTTAAGGAATTTGTTTTGATGGAAAAATAACTAAGTGGACAAACACAGGATAATTCAAATTTATGTACTAAGTCCCTTGTTATTGTTTAGTCTCAGTCATGTACAACTCTTTGCGACCCCATGGACTGCAGCATGCCAGGCTTCCCTGTCCATCACCATCTCCTGGAACATGTCCATTGAGTCGGTGATGCCATCTAGCCATCTCATCCTCTGTCATCCCCTTCTCCTCCTGCCTTCAATCTTTCCCAACATCAGGGTCTTTTCCAATAAGTCAGTTCTTTGCATCAGGTGGCCAAAGTATTGGAGCTTCAGCTTCAGCATCAGTCCTTCCAATGAATATTCAGGACTGATTTCCTTTAGGATTGACTGGTTGGATCCCCTTGCAGTCCAAGGGACTCTCAAGAGTCTCCTCCAACACCACAGTTCAAAAGCATTAGTTCTTCAGTGCTCAGCCTTCTTTATAGTCCAACTCTCACATCCATACATGACTACTGGAAAAACCATAGCCTTGACTAGATGGACCTTTGCTGAAAAAGTAATGTCTCTGCTTTTTATTATGCTGTCTAGGTTTGTCATAGCTTTTCTTCCAAGGAGCAAGTGTCTTTTAATTTCATGGCTGTAGTCACCATCTGCAGTGATTTTGGAGGCCAAGAAAATAGTCTGTCACTGTTTCCATTGTTTCCCAGTCTATTTGCCATAAGGTGATGGGACTGGATGCCTTGATCTTAGTTTTTTGAATGTTGAGTTTTAAGCCAGCCTTTTCACTCTCCTCTTTCACTTTCATCAAGAGGCTTTTTAGTTATCCTTCACTTTCTGCCATAAGGGTGGTGTCATCTGCATATCTGAGGTTATTGATATTTCTGCCAACAATCTTGATTCCAGCTTCTCCTTCATCCAATCTGGCATTTTGCATGATGTACTCTGAATATAAGTTTAAAAAGCAGGGTGACAATATACAGCCTTGACATACTCCTTTCCCAATTTGGAACCAGTCTGTTGTCCGACATCTGGTTCTGACTGTTGCTTCTTGACCTGCATACAGGTTTCTCAGGAAGCGGGTCAGGTGGTCTGGTATTCCCATCTCTTTAAGAGTTTCCACAGTTTGTGGTGATCCACACAGTCAAAGGCTTTCACATAGTCAATGAAGAAAAAATAGATGTTTTTCTGGAATTCTCTTGCTTTTTCTATTATCCAACAGATGTTGTCGATTTGACCTCTGGTTCCTCTGCCTTTTCTAAATCCAGCTTGAACTTCTGGAAGATCTTGGTTCACGTACTGTTGAAGCCTAGGTTGAAAGATTTTGAGCATTACTTTGCTATCATGTGAGATGAGTGCAATATGTGATATTTTGAACATTCTTTGGCATTGCTTTTCTTTGGGATTGGAAGGAAAACTGACTGTTTCCAGTCCTATGGCCACTGCTGAGTTTTCCAAATTTGCTGGCATATTGAGTGCAGCACTTTCACAGCATCATCTTTGGGATTTGAAATAGCATTCCATCACCTCCACTAGCTTTGTTCATGGTGATGCTTCCTAAGGCCTACTTGACTTTACATTCCAGAATGTCTGGCTCTAGGTGAGTGATCACAGCATCATGGTTGTGATCTAGGTTGGCTCTAGGTGAGTGATCACAGCATCACAGTTATCTGGGACATTAAAATCTTTTTTATATATAGTTCTTCTGTGTATTCTTGCCACCTCTTTTAAAGTCTTCTGCTTGTGTTAGGTTGCTACTGTTTCTGTCCTTTATTGTGCCCATCTTTGAATGAAATGTTCCCTTGGTATCTCTAATTTTCTTGAAGAGATCTCTAGTCTTTCCCATTCTGTTGTTTTCCTCTCAGTTCATAATGCAGATCAAATACTGTGCAAGGCAGTGGGACACATGAGTGGGGATATCACTCTTTCCTTTCCTTGAGGATTTCCTGGTCTAGTGTGGGAGGCACATAGATAAAAAGTGAGATCTGACAAAGATTAAGTATCATGATAGTGAAATGATCAGGTTATAACTGAGGACAGGAGACTGAGCTCAAATCTGAAGGAAGGGATAGAGGATGAGTTAATGAACAGTTCATGGAGATCACTCTGGTTTTCATTTACTATATTGCACATATGCTTTCATTTATGGAAATTAAAAGATGTCACTTTCCTCACATTGTGAACTGGATAAACTACCTGTTGCTGAGAAGTGGCTGCTTGTTTTCTGTTCTCTGCAGTGTAGGTGTTTTATATGAGCTGTCTTCTTTGGGATATAAAGAGAAAATTTTCAGGATTGAGTACTCTCTGGAAATATCTTTCCAATAAAAAAAGTTACTGAGTATCACTGTGCTAGGCTGAACAATGCTACCTCTATTTCTAATCTCCAGAACCTATGAACGTGTCATCTTTCATGGCAAAATGGACTCTGCAGGTGAGATTTAGTTAAGGATTTTGAAATGGGGAGATTAGCCTGTATTATCCAGGTGGTACATGCTAAATTGCTTCAATAATGTCTGACTCTTTGCGACGCCATGGACTGTAACCCGCGAGGTTCCTCTGTCCATGGAATTTTCCAGGCAAGAATACTGGAGTGGATTGCCATTTCCTTCTTCAGGTGGTTCCATGTGGATCCAATGGAATCAAAAGCATCTTTGTAAATGATAAAGGGAGGCAGGTGGTCAGAGTCCAAGAGAATTATGAGGATACTATGCTGCTAGCTTTAATGGTGGAGGAATGGGCATGCCAGGAACTAGGGATAGAGCACGTCTCTAGAAAAGGTGAGGAATCAGATTCTCCACTGGAATCTCTAGAAAGAATAAATCCTCACTAATACCTTAATTTTAGCCCAGTGAAACTGGTTTTGACCTCCAGAAATCTAAGCAAATTAATTTATATTGTTTTGAGCAACTAAATTTGTGTAATTTGTTAAAATACAAATGGGAAACCAACACGGATATTGTCGGATGTTGCTGTTAGACACAGCAAACTTGAGTATGGCTCTTCCACTCCACAAGTTCATAGCTAATCTTCTAACATGGAGTGAATTAAGCGTCAGTTCAGTTCAGTTCACTCGCTCAGTCATGTCCGACTCTTTGAGACCCCATGAATCACAGCACGCCAGGCCTCCCTGTCCATCACCAACTCCCGGAGTTACCCAGACTCACGTCCATCGAGTCGGTGATGCCATCCAGCCATCTCATCCTCTGTCGTCCCCTTTTCCTCCTGCCCCCAATCCCTCCCAGCATCAGAGTCTTTTCCAATGAGTCAACTCTTCGCATGAGGTGGCCAAAGTATTGGAGTTTCAGCTTTAGCATCATTCCTTCCAATGAACACCCAGGACTGATCTCCTTTAGGATGGACTGGTTGGATCTCCTTGCAGTCCAAGGGACTCTCAAGAGTCTTCTCCAACACCACAGTTCCAAAGCATCAATTCTTTGGCGCTGAGCCTTCTTCACAGTCCAACTCTCACATCTGTACATGACCACTGGAAAAACCATAGCCTTGACTACATGGACCTTTGTTGGCAAAGAATTAAGCATACACACTGTATTTTAGGCAAATGGCTGATAGATGAGTTTACTCAACTATCTGTGGTAAACTAAGATTCTACTTGCTGGTCTATTCTACTTCCATTCTTACCCTAAGGCTGAGGTCTGTCTCAGGACTTTGAGTCCTAACAGTGATCTTTTCCGGTCAGAATCCCAGTTTTGTTCACAAACATTAGTTACTAATCACCTTGTAGTCAGCTGTTCTCCCTTAGGCTGTTTCCCTTGAGATATTCCCACAACACCCCTACCCCGTGAGCTCATCCCTTTGTATTCCTCCCTTAGTGTTCCTCTGTATCTTTTTGTCTATACTTAAAAAACAGGAGTCTAAGAACTCCATGAAGTTGCTGAAGGGATCTTAACACTTCATGTGCTGGCTCAGCATCTCCCACTTTACAGTTAAGCAAACTACTTCACCTTGATGAATCTCATTTTTCTCACTTGTGAAATAGGAATTGTAATAACACAGAGAGTTAAGGTAAATAAAGTAACAGAGGTGCCCATGCACACATACATAGTAGGTGCTCAGTAAATGTTACTTCGCTTTCAGTTTTATTTCCCGTGAATTTTTAATACCTTTCACAGTTGATAGAGTAACCATATTTCTACTATGTTTCTTTTGGGAAATACTACATTTTCAGTCAGTCACTTATCTGACATTCATGTCAGCCTGGGAAATTCCTGTCTCATTTTCTCTTTCAACAAAGACAATAATAAATTGGCATGCAGAGTGACCCAGACCAGAAGACTAGGCTTCCTTATCCCCAGCGAGGGCAATTAAAACTTTGACATCTTCAGTTTCTAAAAATTTGCTAAACTATATTCATTTCCCCCCCAATCTTTCTATCATCAAGAACACATTCTATTATTTTTGTAAATTAATGTTTTTAAAAAGTGTTATTGCCAAAAGCACTGTTTTTTTTGTTTTTTTTTATATTTTATTTTATTTTTATTTTTTTTTAATTTTATTTTATTTTTAAACTTTACATAACTGTATTAGATTTGCCAAATATCAAAATGAATCCACCACAGGTATACATGTGTTCCCCATCCTGAACCCTCCTCCCTCCTCCCTCCCTATTCCATCCCTCTGGGTCGTCCCAGTGCACCAGCCCCAAGCATGCAGTATCGTGCATCGAACCTGGACTGGCAACTCATTTCATACATGATATTTTACATGTTTCAATGCCATTCTCCCAAATCTTCCCACCCTCTCCCTCTCCCACAGAGTCCATAAGACTGTTCTATACATCGGTGTCTCTTTTGCTGTCTCGTACACAGGGTTATTGTTATCATCTTTCTAAATTCCATATATATGCGTTAGTATACTGTATTGGTGTTTTTCTTTCTGGCTTACTTCACTCTGTATAATAGGCTCCAGTTTCATCCACCTCATTAGAACTGATTCAAATGTATTCTTTTTAATGGCTGAATAATACTCCATTGTGTATATGTACCACAGCTTTCTTATCCATTCATCTGCTGATGGACATCTAGGTTGCTTCCATGTCCTGGCTATTATAAACAGTGCTGCGATGAACATTGGGGTACTCGTGTCTCTTTCCCTTCTGGTTTTCTCAGTGTGTATGCCCAGCAGTGGGATTGCTGGATCATAAGGCAGGTCTATTTCCAGTTTTTTAAGGAATCTCCACACTGTTCTCCATAGTGGCTGTACTAGTTTGCATTCCCACCAACAGTGTAAGAGGGTTCCCTTTTCTCCACACCCTCTCCAGCATTTATTACTTGTAGACTTTTGGATCGCAGCCATTCTGACTGGTGTGAAATGGTACCTCATAGTGGTTTTGATTTGCATTTCTCTGATAATGAGTGATGTTGAGCATCTTTTCATGTGTTTGTTAGCCATCTGTATGTCTTCTTTGGAGAAATGTCTATTTAGTTCTTTGGCCCAATTTCTGATTGGGTCATTTATTTTTCTGGAGTTGAGCTGTAGGAGTGGCTTGTATATTCTCGAGATTAGTTGTTTGTCAGTTGCTTCATTTGCTATTATCTTCTCCCATTCTGAAGGCTGTCTTTTCACCTTGCTAATAGTTTCCTTTGATGTGCAGAAGCTTTTAAGGTTAATTAGGTCCCATTTGTTTATTTTTGCTTTTATTTCCAATATTCTGGGAGGTGGGTCATAGAGGATCCTGCTGTGATGTATGTCAGAGAGTGTTTTGCCTATGTTCTCCTCTAGGAGTTTTATAGTTTCTGGTCTTACGTTTAGATCTTTAATCCATTTTGAGTTTATTTTTGTGTATGGTGTTAGAAAGTGTTCTAGTTTCATTCTTTTACAAGTGGTTGACCAGATTTCCCAGCACCACTTGTTAAAGAGATTGTCTTTAATCCATTGTATATTCTTGCCTCCTTTGTCGAAGATAAGGTGTCCATATGTGCGTGGATTTATCTCTGGGCTTTCTATTTTGTTCCATTGATCTATATTTCTGTCTTTGTGCCAGTACCATACTGTCTTGATAACTGTGGCTTTGTAGTAGAGCCTGAAGTCAGGTAGGTTGATTCCTCCAGTTCCATTCTTCTTTCTCAAGATCGCTTTGGCTATTCGAGGTTTTTTGTTTTTCCATACAAATTGTGAAATTATTTGTTCTAGCTCTGTGAAGAATGCTGTTGGTAGCTTGATAGGGATTGCATTGAATCTATAGATTGCTTTGGGTAGTATACTCATTTTCACTACATTGATTCTTCCAATCCATGAACATGGTATATTTCTCCATCTGTTAGTGTCCTCTTTGATTTCTTTCACCAGTGTTTTATAGTTTTCTATATGTAGGTCTTTAGATTCTTTAGGTAGATATATTCCTAAGTATTTTATTCTTTCCGTTGCAATGGTGAATGGAATTGTTTCCTTAATTTCTCTTTCTGTTTTCTCATTATTAGTGTATAGGAATGCAAGGGATTTCTGTGTGTTGATTTTATATCCTGCAACTTTACTATAGTCATTGATTAGTTCTAGTAATTTTCTGGTGGAGTCTTTAGGGTTTTCTATGTAGAGGATCATGTCATCTGCAAACAGTGAGAGCTTTACTTCTTCTTTTCCAATTTGGATTCCTTTTATTTCTTTTTCTGTTCTGATTGCTGTGGCCACAACTTCCAAAACTATGTTGAATAGTAATGGTGAAAGTGGGCACCCTTGTCTTGTTCCTGACTTTAGAGGAAATGCTTTCAATTTTTCACCATTGAGGATAATGTTTGCTGTGAGCACTGTTTTTTATTATAGAATTATTCATTTTCTTGAAGTTTGTTACTCAAATACAAATAGATCGGACAATCAACACTTCCAATCAGCGCAAGTTAATCAGTGTTACCACACAGAATTAGTATGATTTCAGACAAATTCAAAACAAGTAGAAATTCTGAATTTTCATAGGTAATTGGAAAATCACTTCTTTTCCACCCCTGTCTCCATTACCACATTTCTGATCCCTAAGTGACAGGAATTACCAGGGGACTAGATCATTTCTAAAGTTCTTTCATTTCTAAATTCTATTAAAATTCACAAACAACTCCAGGTACATTTCATCTAATCCACTTCTGCAATAATATTAAATTGCCCCTCAATTTTCGATCTTATTAGCGATGAGTATTTTGTATGTTTTGAGGTTGTTGAGAAGAGTGAAGAACAATTTGGTTCTCATATGTTGGGTTTTAATTGTAATATGTTTGCTTTAACTTTAGACCTTTAAACTAGTGTGCCAAGCAGCCAAATGACCTTGATTGGTTCTTATAGGAATTTTGTGCTTTGCAGGATTTTTTAGAGGCCTACCTAACGAGTATTATTAGGACTCATTGTGGGAAAATTCTGCTTTAAATCTGTGATTTTACAAAAAACTTCTGTTTTTCCCCAGCTTTATTTATTTATTTTTTTACTGGATGGGATAATTATAGATACATTTGATGTCTTCTCCTTATCCAATCTTGCATTTGTGGCTCAGAGAAAACCACTCTCTGGAAGTGAATGTATATCTTTTTAGGCCCTGATCTTGTAATATTATTGTTTAGAAAAATCCATAAACCATATGTAATCATTTGCATTTTAAAATTTTAAACAAGTGGCATGCATCATACTTTTATAGTTTTTCAACATGCTCTTTTGTGTTTGTGATGTTCTGATTTATACCAAGAAATATGTTTGGTTTTTGTCCCAGTCCTGACACAGAACTGAAACCCGCAGAATTTGCTAGGTGCTGGGAACAATAAAGGTGTCTTTTGTTATGTTAATAAGGTGACTTTTGGATCCCACCTGGGCTGGTTGCCAGGGGAACCAACCACGTGATTAGAGGGTTGGACCTTTCAGTCCCTTCCTCCTAATTTCTGGGGAGGGGAGTGAGGCTGGAGTTTTATCAATTGCTAGGGTCAATAATTTAATCAGTCATGCCTAGATAATGAAGCCTTCAGAAAAACCCAAAGGACAGGGTTCAACGAGCCTGGGGAACTTGTGGAGATGCTGGGAGGACAGCATGCTTGGAGAGAGCATAGCAGGTCTGTGTCCCTTCCCATATAACTTGCCCTGTGTATCTCTTCATCTAGTTGTTGATTCATATCCTTGATATCCTTTGTAATAAATTGGTAAGTTAGTGAGTAAATCGGCTTCTTGAGTTCTATAAGCTGCTCTAGCAATTCCATCCAACCCAAGGAAGGGGTCATGGGAACCTCTGATTTATAGCCAGTCAGTCAGAAGTACAAGTAATAATCTGGCATGTGAAGCAGAGGGCAATCTGTGGGACTGAGCCTTCAACCTGTGGAATCTGACGCTATCTGCAGATAGAGGCTGTCAGAATTGAGTTAAAATTGTAGGACACCCAGCTGGTTCCCCAGCATTGCTTTGTGGTGTATGGAGAATTAGGTCCAGGAACCCAAATTAATGTTCAACTTTGTATTTTTAACATTTATCCATATTAATATTTGTCATTTTCATTTATTCTTACTGGAATCATATTCCATCACATGAATGTGATAAATGTTATTCATTCTAATGGAAACCAGTCCCCTAGTAACTAATTCTTCCCCAAGCAAATAGACTCTCGGTGGACTGGCTCTATCAGTCTATCAAACAAAACAAGAAAGACAAATGGGTTCTAATATGGACTGAAATAAAGTTCAAGCCAAGAGCTCCACTGTTCTTACTATTTTTCTTCTTATTGTCTTACTGTCCACTGTTTTATTATTATTATTAGTTCTGTCTCAGTTCATAGAGACAAGAAAGTGAAATGTTTTATATGCATTTAATACCTAGAATGTTGCCAGCATATTGAGTATATTTTGTTCTTTGTAAAAGGCAGGACAGATCAGGCCTCCTTGGCTGTCTGTCAAAGGAATGGAGCCCAAGAAAATGAGGAGGAAGAGTGCCTAGATGCTTCTCTAAATATAGACACTTCTCCTGCAAGTTTTGCTAACATGAATCAGCTATAGCATTGAAAAATTAGGAAATAAAATTTGCATTGCATACCTGTGTTACTTTGCAACTACTGGAAATTGTAACCTAGAAACCCTCTAGTCCTAACCTTTCTTTCACTGAAACAATTGCTTTCTTCATGTGATTTTTAAGTAATGTGAGATTTCTTAAGAATGCCATTGCTGGATTACAGCACACAGAGAGTATTTGGATTTAAAAAAAATATATTTCAAGCAAGATTCATATTATTTAATAATTTTGGCCATTAATAAAATGATTTTTATATTTATCTTCTCCAGTTATTTAATTTTCCAAAAATGAATCTTGTGATAGATGCAGATAGAAGGAAATTTAAATTTAGGGTTAACTCTAAAAAGTTGATAGGTAGCCAAGCAGAGAGGACTTCTGAACCAACTGTGCAGTTTTTAGATATGGTGAACACTGTTCGTTCTCTATTGCAAATTACCAAAACAGGAAAGCCAGGCTAAACTTTTAAAGTTATTTAAAAGTTCTCATTTTTACATATTCTAACTGCAAGAAGAATAATACAAACATTGTTCACAAGATATAATTCAAACTCCAACATAAAAGTAAAACATAAACTGGTCTAAAACAACAATTATCAATGTAGTTGATATGAATGCAAAATAAAGGAAGCTCTTTCACTCATTATTTGTTTTGTATGATGTTTTAATACATTATATGAGTTATGAGTAATTTATTTTCTCCAATATCATCTGTATTGTTTCTGTGTGTGTGCTTAGTTGCTCAGTGGTATCTGACTCTTTGCAGCCCCACAGATTGTAGCCCATCAGGCTCCTCTGTTCATAGGATTTCTCAAGCAAGAATACTGGAGTGGGTTGCCATTTCTTCCTCCAGGGTATATTCCTGAGCCAGGGATAAAACCTGCATCTCTTGTGTCTCCTGCATTGGCAGGCAGATTCTTTACCACTGCACCACTTGGGAAGCCAAATGAGTTCTTAGTGCTTTTCCTATGTGTTTGTTTAGAACAGTGTTTTTTTATTTGGTTTGTTGTTGCTTCATTCTGACTGTTTATCTGAGTCTGAAAAAGAATGCCTTTCCTCCAGGATGTTTTGTAGAAACCATCAGCCCTTGCCCTCACCACTGGTCTTTGGTGGTGTAGCAGCCCGTTTTGTTGTACATTGTTGTGATAAGAGGATGGTTTTAAACACTTTTAGCAGGAAGAGTCACTTGCAGCTTGTACCCAGAGCTGAAATGAGATCTCACATCATAAAGAATGCCTATGATTTGCTGTGTAGCATGGACAAGTGTTGCTCTCACATCACACCCAGAGCAGCAGTCCATTTGAAACATGCAGAACAGATAGCCAGGCTTTCTGTGATCTCTGCTGGCTTGTGGAAAGTTACCAACCTTATCTCACCTTAGAGGACTGGAAGGCTTCAAATAGTGTTACTTATACTTCTACCCTATCCCCATGGCTCTTCCTTCCAAGTTTACCAAGTCTTGGCAACTGTGGAATATGGCTCCAGCCATTTCCTCATCTTAGTTTTTCCTGTTCTCTTCTTATAGGAATCCTACTAGTGGGATACTAGATCTTTTACCTAATATAAACTATCACTTTATCTTTTTGCTTCATGCTGGGATATTTTATTAAATGTGTTTTCTAGTTTTTCTATTAAAATACTCATTTCTGTAATTTTGCTTCAGTCTTTTAGCAGCTTTTCTTTTCTATGACTATCCCAATTTTATACTATTTTTCTTGTTTTATAATTTCTCACAAATATCTCTGTATGAAATATTTAGAATTTCAATTATTTTAGTCTTATATGTATTTATCTGTATCCCCAGATGTATATTGGTTGAAACTAATAAACAGGTAAATCTTTTTTTGTTATTTTTTCCCTTGAATTCCCCCCCCACGCCCCCCCCTCCCCCCACCTTTTTAGGATCTTTGTTTGCTCGTTCTTTCTTTTTCATATTGTTCTCTTTTACACATGTGGTGATTATTCATTGTTCACTTTTTTTTTTAGACAGAAGTGGGATGTAACTGGTCTCTAATGCTGGAGCGCTGCCAACACAAGGGTGTTATACACATTGCATGATTTCATGATACAGAGCTTAAACCAGGCAAATCTAATCTCTGGTATTGTCAACATGGCTGTTGACTTTGGGTGGTGTAGGGACTGGGAGGGACATGGAAGCTTCTAAGACACTGGATGCTTTCTGTTTCTTGATCTGGGTGCTGGATATAAGAGTACATTTCCTTTGTGAGAATTTGCCAAGTATAGTCTCATGATTTGTTCAATTTTATGTATATATTTATACTTAAATAGAAAGATTTTTGAAAAAAAAATGATGGGAAACATTTGATAATGAGATACAAAGAAGTGGTCAAAAATTATAGAGAAGGCTAAATAATTTGGGAGTACATTTCAAGATGTTCTTCATCTAGACTTTGTTTTTCCCCACTAAGACTGTGAAGTTTATCAAAAGCCCTGCTATTGTGGCTAGTGAATGCAGTCATGAGCACTCCAAATGTTTCATACTCTACAAGGAAATCACAGCCTCCATTAACACTGGTATTAATGAATTAGGGACAAATGTAAACTAGAAAGAAAGCAAGAAGATAAGCAAGCAAATGTTACCTTCTATGGGCAGTCTTAATGAATTCTCTTTTCTGATTTGGAAACACTTTTTTGTGGTTCCATATAACCCTTGCATACCTGTATCATAGAAACTTAAAACTTTACTACAATTTCCCATTAACATGCTCTTCCTGTCCTCTAGAATAGGATTGTGTAAAAAAAAAACATAATGCAGGTGATTTATGAAATTTTACATTTTCTGTTAGTTGTGTCAAAAAAAAGCAAACAGGAAACAAGTACAATTAATTTTAATGATAAAAATTGTTGTTGTTTTTAGTCAGTAATTCGTGTCTGACTCTTTTGCGACCCTATGAACTGTAGGCCCCCAGGCTCCTCTGTCTGTGAGATTTCCCAGGCAAGAATACTGGATTGGGTTGCTATTTCCTTCTCCAGGGGATCTTTTCAACTGACCAAAGGATCAAGCCTGCATCTCCTTCATTGTGGGTGGATTCTTTATTGCTGATCCACTGGGGAACCCCAACCTTAATAATAGTTCTATTTAATTGAGTAATATTAATTAAATATTTTAAGTTTGTAATTAATAAAATATTAAGATGTTTTACATTTTTCCAGACTAAATATTTGAAATTCAGGATGTATTTTATACTTACATCACGTCTCAGTTTGGACTAGATACTTTTCAGGTGTTCAGTAGCCACATGTGACTACTGGCTAGCACAATGGACAAGAAGTTATAGAATGAAACTACGAGGGCAGTGGTTATATATTCTCTTCATATCTTTATGAAGATGTATTGTGCTGTGCTTAGTCACTCAGTCATGTCCAACCCTTTGTGACCCCATGGACTGTAGCACATCAGGCTCCTCTGTCCATGGGGATGCTCCAGGCAAGAATACTAGATTGGGTTGCCATGCCCTCCTTCAGGGGAACGTCCCAACCCAGCAATTGAACTCAGGTCTCCAACATTGCAGGCAGATTCTTTACCATCTGAGCCACCAGGAAAGCCCATGTTATGTTAGTTATCTTAACTAACATAGCACCATCCTATGGTAGGTGCTGAATAAACAATTCTTTTTATTATCTCCAAAGATGCATAAAAACTGAATAATAATTAGAAAAGGTTCTCAGGCTGAATTAATTAACTCTATTTTGAGACTTATATAAACCAGTCCCTGTGCTGGATGCCATAAATTAGCATAAACTGGAAAATGGATCACAAAATGATCTAAATATAGCCAATTAGAATAAGGCTTTATAAATAATCTAGAGAAGAGAGAATGAAAATTAATGCTGGACAGAAATTACACTTTCAAATCATGCTTAGTGCTAAACCTGCTATGATTTTATATTAATTAAAGTAGCTAAAAGCATAAACTCTGGTTATCAGACAGAATTGGATTTGAATTTACCTCCTACAATTTTTTAGCTGAAATGAGGTTTACTCATTTCTAAAACAGGGATAAAATTTATTCTATATCCCAGAGTTCTTGAAAAGATGAAAAGGCATGGCACATGTAAATAGAGCTTTATATAGTGGCTGGCATATACAAAACACTTGATAGAGGTTTACTCTTTCTATTTTTGTATGATAAGGTTGCTCAGAAAGTGAAAGTGAAGTCACTCAGTCGTGTCCGACTATAGCCCACCAGGCTCCTCTGCCCATGGGATTCTCCAGGCAAGAGTACTATAGTGGGTTGCCATTTCCTTCTCCAGGGGATCTTCCCGACCCAGGGATCGAACCCAGGTCTCCCGCATTGCAGGCAGACGCTTTAACCTCTGAGCCACCAGGGAAGCCCAAGGTTGCTCAACCTTCTAGTAACTATTACCTTGAGGCATCACACTACTTAATTTCAAAACATACTACAAAGTTATAGTAATCAAACAACAAAGTACTTGCGTAAAGACAGACATATAGACAAATGGGACAGAATAGAGATTCCACAAATGAAGCAATGTATATAAGTTCAACTAATATTTGACTAGAGAGCCAAGGATTCTACAAGGGGGAAGAATAGCCTCTTCAATAAACAGTTTTGGGAAAACTGGATACTCATGCTAAAGAATGAAACTGGACCCGTGTACACAAAAATCAGATCAACTGGATTAAATAGATTAATGATTTAGGCACAACAGCTGAAACTATAAAACTCCTAGAAGAAAACACATGGGGCAAGCTCCTTGACACCGGTCTTGGACTAAAAGCAAAGGCAACAAAAGCAAAATTTAAAAAGTGGAACTATACCAAACTAAAATATCCTGCACAGCAAAGGAAACCATCAGCAAAATAAAAAGGCAGTTTATAGAGTGGGAGAAAATGTTTGCAAACCATATATTTGAAAGGGGCATAATATCTAAAATATACAGCAAACTCATATAACTCAATAGCAAAAAGCAAAATGACCCAATTTTTAAATGGACAAAAGACCTAAATAGACATATGAATGTCTAAATAAATAGATACATGAAAAGGTACTCAACATCACTAATCATCAAGGAGATATAAATCAAAACCACAATGAGATATCATACCTATTAGTATGTTTATCTAAAAATCAAGAACAAATGGCGAGGATGTAGATAAAAGGAAACCCTTGTACACTGTTGATGAGAATGTAAATTGGTGCAGTCACTATGGAAAACAGTATGGAGAGTCCTCAAAAAATTAAAAAACAGATCAGATCAGTCGCTCAGTCGTGTCCGACTCTTTGCGACCCCATGAACTGCAGCACGCCAGGCCTCCCTGTCCATCACCAACTCCCAGAGTTCACTGAGACTCACGTCCATCGAGTCAGTGATGCCATCCAGCCATCTCATCCTCTGTCGTCCCCTTCTCCTCTTGCCCCCAATCCCTCCCAGCATCAGAGTCTTCCAATCAGTCAACTCTTCGCATGAGGTGGCCAAAGTACTGGAGTTTCAGCTTTAGCATCATTCCTTCCAAAGAAATCCCAGGGCTGATCTCCTTCAGAATGGACTGGTTGGATCTCCTTGCAGTCCAAGGGACTAGTCTTCTCCAACACCACAGTTCAAAAGCATCAATTCTTTGGCGCTCAGCCTTCCTCACAGTCTGACTCTCACATCCATACATGACCACAGGAAAAACCATAGCCTCCTCTAGATGGACCTTTGTTGGCAAAGTAATGTCTCTGCTTTTCAATATGCTATCTAGGTTGGTCATAACTTTCCTTTCAAGGAGTAAGTGTCTTTTGCAAGCGTCTTTTAATTTCATGGCTGCAGTCACCATCTGTAGTGATTTTGGAGCCCAGAAAAATAAAGTCTGACACTGTTTCCACTGTTTCCCCATCTATTTCCCATGAAGTGATGGGACTGGATGCCATGATCTTCATTTTCTGAATGTTGAACTTTAAGCCAACTTTTTCACTCTCCACTTTCACTTTCATCAAGAGGCTTTTGAGTTCCTCTTCACTTTCTGCCATAAGGGTGGTGTCATCTGCATATCTGAGGTTATTGATATTTCTCCCGGCAATCTTGATTCCAGCCTGTGTTTCTTCCCATCCAGCGTTTCTCATGATGTACTCTGCATATAAGTTAAACAGGGTGACAATATAAAGCTCATTAGCCCGCAGGCGGCTGCGACGGGCGCGCTAAAGCGTGGCTGAGAGGATCCACCCCACGTTGGAGGTCAGGGGCAGAAGCTGGGAGGACCCCATGGGAGAAGGGCGGTGGCCAAGAGGAGTTACCCCACATCCGAGGTCAGGGGCAGTGGCCGAGAGTACTAGACTGTGACTGCGCAGGAATGGCCGAAAGGATCTACCCCGCGTCCGAGGTCAGGGGGGGCAGCCCAGAGGAGATACCCAGCGTCTGAGGTCAGGGGCAGCGACAAGAGGAATTACCTGGCGTCCGAGGTCAGGGGCAGCGGCAGCTGGGAGGAGATACCCCACGCCCCAAGCCCAGGCCAAGGGCAGAGGCAGGGAGGAGCAACCCCACGCCCGAGGCCAAGGGCGGTGGCCGGGATGACCAACCCCAAGTCCAAGGAGCCGTGGCTGCGCAGGCGCAGGAGAGCCTAGAGGAGCTATCTCACATTGAAGGTCAGGAAGGGCTGCAGTGAGGAGATACCCCTCGTCCAAGGTAAGGTGCAATGGCTGCGCTTTGCTGGAGCAGCCATGAAGAGATACCCCACGCCCAAGGTAAGAGAAACCCAAGTAAGACAGTAAGTGTTGCAAGAGGGCATCAGAGGGCAGACACACTGAAACCATACTCACAGAAAACTAGTCAATCTAATCACACTAGGACCACAGCCTTGTCTAACTCAATGAAACTAAGCCATGCCCGTGGGGCAACCCAAGATGGGTGGGTCATAGTGGAGAGATCTGACAGAATGTGGTCCACTGGAGAAGGGAATGGCAAACCACTTCAGTATTCTTGCCTTGAGAATCCCATGAACAGTATGAAAAGGCAAAATGATAGGATACTGAAAGAGGAACTCCCTAGGTCAGTAGGTGCCCAATATGCTACTGGAGATCAGTGGAGAAATAACTCCAGAAAGAATGAAGGGATGGAGCCAAAGCAAAAAGAACACCCAGCTGTGGATGTGACTGGTGATAGAAGCAAGGTCCGAGGCTGTAAAGAGCAATATTGCATCGGAACCTGGAATGTCAGGTCCATGAATCAAGGCAAACTGGAAGTGGTCAAACAAGAGATGGCAAGAGTGAATGTCGACATTCTAGGAATCAGCGATCTGAAATGGACTGGAATGGGTGAATTTAACTCAGATGACCATTATATCTACTATTGCGGGCAGGAATCCCTCAGAAGAAATGGAGTGGCCATCATGGTCAACAAAAGAGTCCGAAATGCAGTACTTGGATGCAATCTCAAAAACGACAGAATGATCTCTGTTCATTTCCAAGGCAAACCATTCAATATCACAGTAATCCAAGTCTATGCCTCAACCAGTAACGCTGAAAAAGCTGAAGTTGAATGGTTCTATGAAGACCTACAAGACCTTTTAGAACTAACACCCCAAAAAAGATGTCCTTTTCATTATAGGGGACTGGAATGCAAAAGTAGGAAGTCAAGAAACATCTGGAGTAACAGGCAAATTTGGCCTTGGAATATGGAATGAAGCAGGGCAAAGACTAATAGAGTTTTGCCAAGAGAATGCACTGATCATAACACACACCCTCTTCCAACAACACAAGAGAAGACTCTACATATGGACATCACCAGATGGTCAACACCGAAATCAGATTGATTATATTCTTTGCAGCCAAAGATGGAGAAGCTCTATACAGTCAGCAAAAACAAGACCAGGAGCTGACTGTGGCTCAGACCATGAACTCCTTATTGCCAAATTCAGACTTAAATTAAAAATAGAACTATCATATGAAATTTTACTTCTCAGTATATACCCAATAGAAATGAAAACAAGCTATCAAAGAGATACTTACATTCAAGTTTATTGCAGCATTATTCACAGTAGCAGTGTTAGTGGTAAAGAACCCGCTTGTCAATGCAGGAGATGTAAGAGAAACAGGTTTGATCCCTGGATCAGGAAGATGAACTGGAGAAGGGAATGGAAACCCACTCCAGTATTCTTGTCTGGAGAATGCCATGGACAGATTCCATGGGGTTGCAAAGAGTCAGACACAACTGAAGCGACTTAGCACAAGATATGAAAACCACTTGAGTGGTCCTCAGTCAATGAATAGATGAAGAAAACATGAAAGACATAAATCCTGTCATTTGTGACAACATTAATGAAACAGGGGCATTTTGCTAAGTGAAATAAGGCAGGCAGAGAAAGACTAATATTGCATGAAAAAAAGTGAAAATTGCTCAGTCATGTCCAGCTCTTTCCAACCCAATGGGCTATAGCCTGCCAGGTCCTCTGTCCATGGAATTTTACAGGCCAGAATACTGGAGTGGGTAGCCTTTCCCTTCTCCAGGGCATCTTCTCAATCTTGGGATCAAACCCAGGTCTCCCACATTGCAGGCAGATTCTTTACCAACTGAGCCACCAGAGAAGCCCAAGAATACTGGGGTGGGTAGCCTATCCCTTCTCCAGGAGATCTTTCTGACCCAGGATTCAAACTGTGGTCTCCTGCATTGCAGGCAGATTCTTTACCAGCTGAGCTACTGGGGATAGTATCACTTATATGTGGAATCTCAAAGGAAAAAGTCAAAGTCATAGAAACAGAGTGGAATGGAGGTAGAGGAAATAAGGAAAGACTGGTAAAAGTATACAAATTATAGTTATCATATGACTAACTTCTGAGGATCTAATGTGTAAGATGGTGACTATAATTACTAATACTATATTATATAATTGGAATTTGCTAAGACAGTAGTAACAAAAAAAAGTAAATATATGAGATGATGGATGTGTTAATTAACTTGATGGAGGAACTCCTTTTGTAAAGTATATGTATATTAAATTATCATATTGTGTACTTTATATACACTATAATTTTATTTCTCTTTTTTCCTCTATTTCTGCATAAGGTAATGGTGAAACAGCAATTAATGTTTACATTTTTATGACTTCCAAATTTTGTGTTTTGTAGTGCTATTTGAAGTGAGAAAGCCTTTCAAAACTCAACATTTTCCTTAATGAATCAGTGGCTGTGGCCATGAAACTTAAGTGTTTCACCTGAAAATAGAATATGAATATTTATTTGGCCTTGCAGGTGACTCAGTGGTAAAGAATCTGTCTGCAGTGCAGAAGACGCAGGTTCAATCCCTGGGCCGGGAAGATTCCCTGGAAAAGGAAATTGCAACTCACTCCACTATTCTTGACTGGGAAATCCCATGGACAGAGGAGCCTGGCAGGCTACAATCCATGGGGTCACAAAAGAGTCAGACACAATTTAGGAACTAAACAACAACAACATTTGCTTGACAGTTCTCAACATATATTAGTTATTATTCCTACTAGAAAGAAATGTGATCAGTGAAGTAGAAGAAGTAACTGAAACTAGAATAGGAGAAAAATACCATGCTGCTGCTGCTGCTAAGTCACTTCAGTCATGTCCGACTCTGTGTGACCCCATAGACGGCAGCCACCAGGCTCCCCCGTCCCTGGGATTCTCCACTGGAGTGGGTTCCCAACACTGGAGTGGGTTGCCATTTCCTTCTCCAATGCATGAAAGTGAAAAGTGAAAGGGAAGTCACTCAGTCGTGTCCGACTCTTAGCGACCCCATGGACTGCAACCTACCAGGCTCCTCCATCCATGGGATTTTCCAGGCAAGAGTACTGGAGTGGGTTGCCATTGCCTTCTACAGAAAAATACCATAGTGGATGTCAATTTTAATTTTTAATAGACAGTCTGTTGATGAAAAAGTAGGCTTCTTTTTGTGAATACCTGGACACATTTGTTAAAATGTAATTGTGATTGTTATGTATGAAGGTCTTGAATGTGAAGATTGGGATAAGAATAACAGGTTTGAATTATTAATATTTTTAATGACTTCAGGCTAGTAATATTTATTTACACTTGGCCAAAACACTAATCCATTGCATTTCTTCTGCAGAATGTTCCCTCCAGATGTAGAGTTTGATGATGACACACATGGCTCTGAGGAGATTTTCAATAGATGTTTGTTTTGCCTTCTTGTAAGGTCAAACTGTTCATGGGGGGCATGTCTCGGCTGATACAGCTGATAGAGATAAGACTCTATTATTTCCTTCTTAATAAGACATCAATAACATATTTCATCAGGTATCAGGAAGAAATAGTTATATCCTAAAACTGAAATATCCATCAGATATCAGCAGAGAGCTGAAAATAATACCAAATCACTGTGAGTAGAGCCATAGTTTTCAGATTGGATAAGGTATTTCATCACAGGGCTAACATGAGGATGAAAGGTTGTGTTAGATGTGAAGTTTACTATCAGTTCAGTTCAGTCACTCAGTTGTGTCCAACTCTTTGATACCTCATGGACTGTAGCACACCAGGCCTCCCTGTCCATCACCAACTCCTGGAGTTTACCCAAACTCATGTCCATTGAGATGGTGATGGCATCCAACCATCTCATCCTCTGTCCTCCCCTTCTCCTCTCACCTTCAATCTTTCCCAGCAGCAGGGTGCTTTCAAATGAGTCAGTTCTTCACATCCGGTGGCCAAAGTATTGGAGTTTCAGCTTCAACATCAGTCCTTCCAATGAATATCGAGGACTGATTTCCTTTAGGATGCACTGGTTGGATTTCCTTGCAGTCCAAGGGACTCTCAAGAGTCTTCTCCAACACCATAGTTCAAAAGCATCAATTCTTCAGCACTCAGCTTTCTTTATAGTCCAACTCTCACATCCATACATGACTACTGGAAAAACCATAGCTTTGACTAGAGGGACCTTTGTTGGCAAAGTAATGTCTCTGCTTTTTAATATGCTGTCTAGGTTGGTCAATGGCACCCCACTCCAGTACTTTGCCTGGAAAATCCCATGGATGGAGGAGCTTGGTGGGCTGCAGTCCATGGGGTCACGAAGAGTCGGACACGACTGAGTGATTTCACTTTCACTTTTCACTTTCATGCATTGGAAATGGAAATGGCAACCCACTCCAGTGTTCTTGCCTGGAGAATCCCAGGGACGGGGGAGCCTGGTGGCTGCCGTCTATGGGGTCACACAGAGTTGGACACGACTGAAGTGACTTAGCAGCAGCAAGTTGGTCATAACTTTTCTTCCAAGGAGTAACCGTCTTGTTATTTTATGGCTGCAGTCACCATCTGCAGTGATTTTGAAGCCCCACAAAAATAAAGTCTGCCATTGTTTCCACCTTTTCTCCATCTATTTGCCATGAAGTGATGGGACCGGATGCCATGATCTTTGTTTTCTGAATGTTGAGCTTTAAGCCAACTTTTTCACTCTTCTCTTTCACTTTTATCAAGAGGCTCTTTAGTTCTTCACTTTCTGCCATAAGGCTGGTGTCATCTGCATAACAGAAGTTTACTATGGCACATAAAAAACACAAGCAAAAGCACTTTGGGAAAGCAAAAAAAAAAAAAAAAAAAAAAAAATTAATCCCCTGCATGGAAATTTTCTATTTGTTTGAAATGATAAGGAAGTATTTAATTGTTTAATTTGGTGGAGTAGAAAAAATGGCAGAAGCCTCACAGTTTTCATAGACTCACAATTTCAGTCTTATGGCATACTTCCCCAGAATGTCAGAACCATTACTGCCTTAGAGATTCTCTGTCTTGAGTTTCCCTTTGGGCAATTGATTGATGTTTCTTTGTGTATGGGTAGAATTTTCCTTTCCTAGGAATGTCTTGTTCTCTTTATTTTCTTATAGATGTCTTGTTTAATCTGACAAAGGTCAGTTTCATGTCATTTCCTCTCTGAATTCTTTGTACACAAAAGTCACTGGATATATATGGTATCTCTTGGAGTTAACAAACCTTTCTCTAAAATCCCATATTACCTGGCTTTTCAATCATATTAGAATGAAATTTCAACTACTCACCTGGCTGGACCCAAAGCCTCTCCTGACCCCACAGAGGCATTAATAAGAAGGTCCTGTGCCCAGGAAAACTACCATTTCAGCTCATGTATTTAATACATTTTCAATTCCTCTTATTTTTTAGCAATTAATGACTTCACCACCCCACCCCTATTTTTTCCTTTTGAACTCAGCTATTCATCTCTTTTAAAATTATATTTTATCCACTTTATTTCTAAGTTTTGGTAGCAAGGTATTTCATATTAGCTGAGTCCACTGTCTTGCCTGAACTGCTGTATTTGCTCAAAGTATACATTTAAAAAAAAAACTATCTGCTTTTCAAACACTGCAACCTAACAGTCATTTCTCAAAGGTGGCATTTTAGAATACCCTTGGAGAAACAGATGTTCATAATAGTATTTAGTTCGCATCCTTACCATGCTATTTATCAAAATAAGCTGCATCTAGGTTGTGTCCAAAAGCTAACTGCTGATATAGCCAGACCAGTATCTCATGACATCAGTCCTCTTCTTCCTCAACCCATAGATGATATTGTTCCCCTTTGCAAGATAATGTATACACTTTGCAGATATTTTCCAAGGTCATAGAAGAATGAAAAACTATGTCTACTCAGTTATGAGGAGCTTTGTTGTGCTATGCTTAGTCACTCAGTTGTGTCTGACTCTTTGTAACCCCATGAACTGTAACCCACCAGGCTCCTTTGTCCGTGGGGATTCTCTAGACAAGAATACTGGAATGGGTTGCTATGCCCTCCTCCAGGGGATCGTCCCAACCCAGGGATCAGACCCAGGTCTCCTGAATTGCAGGTGGATTCTTTATCCACTGAGCCACCAGGGAAGCCCAAGAATACTGGAGTGGGTAGTCTATCCCTTCTGCAGGGGAACTTCCCAACCCAGGAATCAAACGAGGGTCTCCTGCATTGCAGGCAGATTCTTTACCAGCTAAGTTACCAGGGAAGTCCATGAGCTTTAATTTGTTCTGTTTTGTAGTATATCTGGATTTGTCTCACAATCACAATAACAAAATCTCTGCTTTAGTTTGTAGACACATATAATGTGTGTGCTTTTCTGCTGCTACTTTGTAGAATTAAGGCACAGCCTTCCTCATTTGTGAAGGCAGGTTTACTAGAACTAATTGATAATGGATAAAAGACAGAAATTAAATGCATTAAAGTGAATTACAACTTTTGGGGGAAATTGAATCTGGTGTTAATTTGGTGATCAATGGGGCATTTGGAGTTCTGTTTAGCTTTATAATTTAGCTTTGCAGCTACCCTTCACATGTAAACTGATTTGTGAGAGATAATTTTTGGTACATGAAATATGTAGCTGTTCTAGATGTTATGAATATACTGTTTATCTTTTCAGTTTCAGCAAGCTCTTGATTATGTTCCATAAATAGCCACATTAAATTCTTTTGTCTTTTATTCTCAGATTTATCCTGGATGTGTCACACAAATGTAACCTAATAAAAATCACAATATGGCCAACAGAAGGGAGAAAATAACATATTGGTAGGTGGGATGTTTTCTCATGCTAAGACAGTATAGGTAAAATTCCATCAATATAGCTCATTAAACAGAGTGGGATAGCATCAAATTTTCTCATTTTATAATACTGAAAATTTTATTCACTCTCCCTGAATACTTTTTGACCTTTATTCTCTAGTTTTTTTTTTTCTTATAATGTCCCTCTTATAAGTGGATGTTCAGATATCATCTATATTTTATTAAGTATAAATATTATTTTAAATGTAATATTTGATATAAAATAGTTTGTATACTATTTTGTATTGTTGTTGTTCAGTCACTCAGTTCTGTCCGACTGTTTGCAACCCCATGGACTGCAGCATGACAGGCCTCCCTGTCCTTCACTATCTCCCAGAGCTTGCTCAAACTCACAATCATTGAGTCAGTGATGCCATCCAACCATCTCATCCTCTGTCATCCCCTTCTCCTGTCTTCAATCTTTCCCAGCATCAGGGTCTTTTCCAAAGAGTTGGCTCTTAGTATCAAGTGGCCAAAGTATTGGAGCTTCAGCATCAGTCCTCCCAATGAATATTCAGGACCGATTTCCTTTATGATGGACTAGTTTGATCTCCTTGCAGTCCAAGGGACTCTCAAGAGTCTTCTCCAACTTCACAGTTCAAAAGCATCAGTTCTTTGGGACTGATGCTATATTTGTTTTTCTTGTCTATTTCATATATAAGAAATACAAATATAGCATATGCAAATGATAAGGAGGAGGTATAAAAGTGATTGCTAATAAAAATCTGGTAGTATAGTCTTATAATCTTTATTATGATGTAAATTTTTAAAATTTATGTTTATGATAAAAGGAAGTGAAGAAACATTAAGTAATTCAGCTCTTACTACACAAGACCTTGGCCCAGGTAGGATGGGTTATGGAGTGGTTGGGGAAAGGGATGAGCTTCCCTGAGACATATCCTGGGAAAGGGATTGTCGATCTTTCAGAAAAGCCCTTCATCCCATATTGCAACTCATCCAATACTATAAGATAGTAATAGACAGTAAGGTCAGAGAGTTGTTTAGATTCATGGACTGAGTTAGCATTATAAAATGCTCATAGATTATAAGAGGAGTTAGAATTTGCTAAGTCACTTCAGTCATGTCCGACTCTGTGCAACCCCATAGATGGCAGCCCACCAGACGCCACCGTCCCTGGGATTCTCCAGGCAAGAACACTGGAGTTGGTTGCCATTTCCTTCTCCAAGGCATGAAAGTGAAAAGTGAAAGTGAAGTAGCTCAGTCATGTCCAACTCTTCGTGACCCCATGGACTGCAGCCCACCAGGCTCCTCCATCCCTGGGATTTTCCAGGCAAGAGTACTAGAGTGGGGTGCCATTGCCTTCTTCAGGAGTTAGAATATCCAAGAGGAAAATCCAAGCATCATGAGGGAGGTACAGAAAAGCTGAGAAGAAGATGGATCTAGAATCCTGTGGCTGAGATGATCAGGTGCAGCTATGTAGACCCTTTAAAGCAAAGCAAAGGCAGGCCTGGGCAATGATACTGGCATAGGTCAGTATACCAGGAATTGCCAGTTTCATTATCTTCAAATGATAGTTTAAAAAAATAAAATCAAGTGCCAGAGATAAAGACGATAAACCAAAACAACTAGATGCCCAAACACAACAGAAACAGATACCTCCATAACAACACGTGTAGTCGTGCCTCCTCCTCCCCTCCTATATAGAAGTGTGAGTAATCACAGTAGATAGTTTGTGCTTTGGATTGACTTAATATTTACCCTCTTCACCAAGAAAAGAGATTGTTTAAACCTTAACTGCAGAAATGCTTCATGGTTCTAAGGTCTTTTGTTGGTGAGATTCTTGCCTCCTTCTGGGTCTTATACTCTGGTCCTAAAATTACCAGGATTAATAGTGGCTACAGTTAAAGATGAGTTAAGTTATGGAAAACAGATAAAAATAGTCTTTGGAACATCCAAGCTGGTGTGAGTAAATATCTGTGTTTACACACTGTTTTAATATCCTACTCCTACCTTTTTTTTTTTTTTTAACAGAGGTATCATTGATTTACAATGTTGTGTTAGGGTCTGGTGTACAGCAAAGTGATTTTTATTTATATATATATATATATATATATATATATGCTTTTATAGATTAATTTCCATTATAGGTTATTATAAGATATTGAATACAGTTTCCTGTGCTATACAGTAGGTCTTTGTCATTGATTTATTTTCTATATAGTAGTGTGTGTATGTTAATCCCAAACTCCTGATTTACCATTCCCTCTTTTCATTTGGTAACCTTAATTTGTTTTCTATGTCTGTGAGCTACTGCTGTTTTGTAAATTTGTTGTATCACTTTTTTTTAATATTCCTCATATAAGTGATTTCCTAAAATATTGATCTTCTCTGACTTACTTCACTTAGTATGATCATCTTTAGGTCTGTCCATATTGCTGCAAATGGCATCATTTCATTCTTTTTTATGGCTTAGTATATTCCATTATGTATATTTACCACATCTTCTTTATCCATTCATCTATCAGTGAACATTCAGGCAGCTTCCATATCTTGGCTATTGTAAATTGTGCTGCTATGAACATTGGAGTGCAAGTATCTTTTTAAAATAGTTTTCCTATTTTCTGGATATATGCCTGGGAGTAGGATTGTTGGATCATATGATAACTTAATTTTTAGTATTTTTAAGGAAAAACTTATTCCTAACTATTTATATGAGAGTTTTAAGCAGTGTATAGATGACATAGATTGAAAAAGAAATAATTTTACTTGGCCACTTTTCTTTGTACACGCTCATGTCACTCATCATTGCCCAGACTTGTTTCAGTAAACTGCACCACCTTCTGCCAATGCTGGTCTAGGGCTGTGATTTGCAAATCACAACATGAGATCTCTGAGGGGAAGATCATGTCAGTGATGTCCTCCTCTGGAGGTTCCTGATGTTATTAAGGTTTTCCATTGGTATAATTTCTGCCTCTTCTCTGGATATTATACATTTTTCTACCCCTCCTTTTAAAAAAAATCATTTATTTTAATTGGAGGCTAATTACTTTACAGTATTGTAGTGGTTTGTGCCATACATTGACATGAATCAGCCATGGGTGTACATGTGTCCTCCATCCTGAACCCCCCTGCCACCTCCCTCCCCATCCCATCTCTCGGGGTTGTCCCAGTGCACTGGCTTTGAGTGCCTTGTTTCATGCATTGAACTTGGACTGGAGATCTACTTCACATACAGTAATATACATGTTTCAATGCTATTCTCTCAAATCATCCCACCCTCACCTTCTCTCACAGAATCCAAAAGTCTGTTCATATCTGTGTCTCTTTTGCTGTCTCGCATAAAAGCCAAATATAGTAGTCCATGCTTTTAAAAATCACAAAGCACAGACTATCTATCTAGAGATGTTATTCTTTAAAAGAGGTTGTCTTTCATTCTAGAAAATTATCAGTTCTACCTAATTTTAAATAAATTGATTTCTAACCTCTCAACCAATTATGAGTATATTCTCTATTTGCCAAATAAAATGATCAAATGATCTATAATTTTGTAACACCGAGTCACTGTATGTCATAAAGCTATTATTCTCAATAACTGTCTAAGATACAATTATATAGGAGTCATTTCACCTGATAAATTTTACTGTTGTAAAATATTTCCTTATTGCAGAAAATTTGGGGGTTATCAGGATTCAAGATTATATATGTGAACACTCACATACATGTGTGTGTTTGTCCAAGTGAAATTTTTATTTTCATTATTTTGGGTACCATGTATTTCTTCTACCCAAATAATTTTGATAATTTGACATATTCAAATCATACCATTTTGATACATGTATCTATGCAGCTGAGTCCCTTCACAGTTCACTGGAAACTATCACAACATTGCTAAGCAGTTAAGCGTGCGTGCGAAGTTGCTTCAGTCGTGTCCGAATCTGCGACCCCATGGACTATAGCCCACTAGGCTCTTCTGTCCGTGGGATTCTCCAGGCAAGAATACTGGAGTGGGTTGCCTTGATCTCTCCTGGGGATCTTCCCCACCCAGGGATCGAACCCAGTCTCAGGACTCCTGCATTGGCAGGAGGGTTCTTTACCACTAGCATCACCTGAAAAGTCCTGTTAAACAGCAGTACCTCAATATAAATAAAAAACTTTTTTTAAAAATACCACTTTTCAAAATGTCAGTCTCTCTAATGAGAAATAAAAGGATTCAAATTGGGCAGGTAGGCTTTAGAGACAAGTAAACCTGGTTCGAATCCTGGTTCTGGATAGCTGTAAGCTGAACAAGTTAGGCAATTTCTTTGAGCCCTTATGAATCTCTAAACTATGTAACAGTATACAGCAATAAAAATGTTAACCCTATATCGCTATTGTGAGGATTACATGAGGTATAATAAGGTGTTTATCTCAGTGCTTGCCATAAAATAGGTTCTCTTTGAAGCCAAAGTTATAATAAAAGTTATTCTCTTTGAAGCTAAAGCTTCAGGTTTCATATAAGATTAAACTGATGAGGTCTTGTTTCAGGATATTTCTCAGCTTTATGTTTTGTCTCTTGTGTTTATTAACTTGTTCACCATTGGAGGCTGAACTTACATTTTTATGGTGCAGTAGACACGTGAACAACACAGGGGTGGGCGCCCACTCTGTGCAGTAAAAAATTCGATTAAAACTTCATAGCTGGCCACTGGTATGTGATTCCTGCATTCACAGATTGAGTCAACCAGGGATCGTGCAATAGTGTAGTCCAGTCCATGTTTAGTGGAAAAAGAAATCCATATATAAGTGAACCCATACAATTCAAACCGAGGCTGTTCAAAATTTCTTCTTTTTTCTCATTTTAATTCAAGGTGTAGAGCTGAAACATTAATTCATTATTTAAGTTTTGTGGGTTTAAAAAATTATTCTTTAGAGTATTTGGAATTAAAATACTGTTAATTATAATAATTGGTACATGAATTTTAACATGAAATTTGGAAATGCTAAGCACAACCTGGGCAGGAAGTATAATGTATGGACTCATATAATAGACTATTGGCTAATACTCAACATGTATTTATTGAATGGACATTTTGTAAAGTTCTAAGATATTCATGTTTCATCTTGGTAGAAAAATAATCTCCTTCACAGCAGTTATACTTACAAAAGCAGCTGAAAATATGATCATAAGCAACATTCCAAAAAGAAAAAAGCACCAAAAAGAATTAGAACTGGAATATTCTCTGGCTCCATCACTAACCCATCTTGTGATCTTAGACAAGTTATATCTCATTCCCAGGTCTCAGTTCAAACATGTGTAAAAGTAGGAGTTAGGACTCATGCCTTCTAGAATTTTCCAATTTGTGCCCAATTTATTTACATTTATTTCCCATGTGAAGCAAACAACACATAATCACAACTATAACTAGAATATTTTGTCATTCCACTTTAAGTGATCTTTGATGTTCTCTGGTTTTCAATAAATATAGAGGTAGACAGATTATATGGGAGAGGTAACAGAAGAGGAAACAGGACCATACGGTAACTCTTATACCTATATTATATAGAAACATCTAGCCCCTAGCATCTTACACTATGAATTCCGAGAGGGCAGGGATTATATCTGCCAACTCACTGTGAATTCTCAACAACTTATGCTTGGCACGTGGTAGTTGATGAATAAATATTTGTTGAGTGAATGGTAAAATCTCTCCTACGTGAATAAGGATATTTAGGTGCAAGAAAGTTTTCACTGCAGTTCACTGTTGATTATCTAAATATAATGGAATACAGTAGTATAATAAATATGTGCTAAACCTACTAAAAGTCGAAGACTATGATTTTTCCTATAGATACAGTATCTTAACCCTGAAAAATTGGATGTGACAATTTTTCACATGTGGTATATTATTTCTATGTAATATGGAAAGATAGAAATAAGTAATGGAAGGATTTAGCCTAGCCAGGGAGGAGTTTCTGGCAAGGTGTTTTGAAGGATATAAATTCTGAGATGAATCTTGGAGGACAGGTGAAGAAAGGGAGAAAGATATTCCAGGTAGAAGCAACATGCCATTCATTAAGTAAGGCATACAATTATAAGACAGTTCTGGCCTCTCCTAAGATTTCTAATTAGAGTAAACTCTTTGGCAACTTGCTACATCTAATATATGGGCTCTGCGTTAGATGGATGCTAACTTATTTAGTAATTAACTAGACTGTGGTGATAAATCCCAGAGGGAATCTTAATTGAGAATCCATTTAACTGACTAGCTCTTAAGAGACTGGGCTACAGCTCAGCAGTGCTGACATTTGGGTCAATGTTTCCAACAGGAAAACACAATTATTAATTTTGGATTGGTTGGAATTTTTTTTTTTTAAATTTTGGAACAAAAATCATGATCAAGGAAAGCTGACCATATTAAATAAAAGGTGATTTTTCAAACATTGTCTGTCACTGGCCATAGCAGTGTTCCTGTAACACTGTAAGTTCATGAAATACACGTTCTAGGAGTGTGTCTGGGGCTACAGGTAAACTCCTAGACTGCGTGATTTATGCAAAATTTTATGAAAATGACAATGTTGATTTTGCTTTTTTTCTTCTACTACATTGACTTCCATTCCCTGGTGTTACTGTGATGCCAGAGATACAGGTTAATTTGAGAATGTGACTGATGAAGATTTGTATAAATGTCTAAACTACTTATTCAGACATAGCCAAGTGAGGCACCCAGAAGTACCCATATGTTCTCAGTTTCTTCTGGTTTCCTTTTTGTATTCCACACTAGCCTACATCTTCCTAAGGAAGGGGGTCTACATCTGTCACTGTTACATCCTCTGTACCTAACCCAAACCGGGCACATTGTGGATTTTCTGTGATTTCAAGGAATAAATGGCTATAGTTGTGCTCTACAAAACTATATAGGAATACACAAGCACACAGGAGAAAATTCTAAGTGCCAAATACAGTATGCCACAATTTGCTTTGCATTTCACAAGGCTTTACTGCGAAAACATCTATTATCCTGCCATCTGCCTCACAACCTTTTCTTGGACCATTTTTATGATTACCACTTTTAAAAATTATTCCTAGGAACTCCTTAGTGGTCCAGTGGTTAGGACTCAACATTTAAACTTCAGGAGGTATGGGTTCCATCCCTGGATTAAGGAACTAAGATCCCACAAGCCATGCAGTGTGGCCAAGAAAAAAAAATAATAATAATAATAATACCTCCTAACAGCAGAGTCATTGCCTCCCTTTCTATTGAGGTGGGCATCATTTTATTTTTCAATTAAAAAAAATTGACTTTATATTGGAGTACAGTTTTGTTAGTTTCAGATGTACAGCAGAGTGATTCAGTTATACATATATCAATTATTTTTCAAATTCTTTTCCCATTTAAGTTATTACAGAGTATTGAGCAGAGTTCCCTTTGCTATACAATAGACCCTTATTGGTTATTCATTGTACATATAGCAGTGTGTCTATGTCAATCCAAAACTCTGTGTCAGGTAGGCATGATTTTAGACTGCCTGCTTCTCCAATGACCCTATATAGCCTTCTTTGCTCTTCGGAGTCAATGCCTTCACAAAGCAAGGACGCGCCCAGCTTTTCTTTCCTAACATAGTTTCCTTAGATGACCCACCAAAACCCAAATTCCTCACCACACCAGGTTTATCTCCCCATTTCCCCAAGCGACTATTTCAGAACTTTAGTTCTCTCTTGTCCCACCATGCCCCTTTTCCATTCACCTTCAGGAGATAGCTTTGTACTGATCAAGAAAATAGAGAGCCCCCCATCCCTGTCACCACTTACAATCTGCAATTCCAAGTATTATGATATTTTACCCTCTAGTTTTAAAAATATCTTTTTTCTCTTTAGATCAGCCCTTTCCTATGGCTCTTGACTTCAGTTCTCTTGTGTTACCAAGGTTGTTTGCTTTATCAAATGTAACTCCTTTCCTGCAGTTTCACAGTCTTCTTTCTACAGATCACTTCTCTTGGCTATATGTACCTCTCCTCCCTAAAGAGAGGGTTCTCTTGATTCAGATCTACCTCCAGATACTAATGAAGCTTTCTGCTCCCTTCTCAACCATTGTTTCACTTACATACTCATTCTTCAGTGCTTAATTCATAGTGATTTGACTCATACTCCTGCTATTCCAGGGACACTGACAGTCATCTTCATGTTAACACATCCAAAGAAACTCTTTGCTATAAATGATATAGTGGGCCTTCTTAAATCTTTAAAAATTGTTAGCTTCCATTATAGCTAATGGCTGCTCCTTCCCCCATTCTTCACTTACCTTTTTTAACCATTGATTCTTGATCTTCTTATTGGTCTATTTCTCTCCAGTTCATATCTTAAATATTGGTGTTTCCCCAAGAATTCTGCTGTGCCCTCTCCACTTTCCCTTTTATTTCCTTTCTCCAGGTGACTTCATAAATTATCATGTTTTTACTCTCCCCTTTACCAGGGGTCACCAACAACCTGGGGGATCGGACCACAGAGCAGGAGGTGAGTGGCAAGCCAGCAAAACTTCCTATTGCTTGCATTACTGCCTGAACCATCTCCCCACCCGCTTCCATGCAAAAATTGTCTTCCACAAAACCCTGGTGCCACAAAAGGTTCAGGACCACTGCCCATTATAATAAGGACTTAAGGGCATTGTCACTATTTTTGACCCCTCTTCTGAGCTTAATTTAGCTGACTATCTACTATATCAACTGGATGTCACCACATAGGTGTTTCATACCAATCAAACTTAACATTTCAAAGCTGATTGCTTTTGTTTATATACTAACTCCAGATTTATTCCATCTCTGTATCTTCTATGACAATGCATTCTGCATTATCACTGAATAACTTCAAGCAGAAACTTGGTGAATGTGTCTACTCTTTATACTCCATCACTCACTATGCCTGTAGCAGTCAGGATTTGATCAGAAAAACAGAACAGCTAGGAATGATAGAAAATATGAATTATAAAAGAATTTGACCCTAGGAATTGTGGGAGATGTTTCAACAGTTTATGTATAGCTGTTCCTTCTGTTTCTGGAGCTTATTCTGGCTCCAGAAGAGCTGAAGGAGATCCAGTGGGAACTGGAAGGGCTCTGAGCCCAGCAGTTGCTCAAGCCAGTAAGGCAAACCAGTATATAAGTAATAGTGTATCAAGCTGCAACTGTGCCAAGGACCCTCACTGGTATTCCCAGCATGAAAACAATATTACTCCTGCTTCACGTCTGCCTTTCAGATCTCACATGAAATGTTTCGCATAGTTCATGCTAACCTGAAACTATTCAGGGAAGGGAATTATGAGACACAGTGTTCCAGATTAGCTATGCTGACATGCTGGAACCCTATGATTAACACAATATCCAATTAGTCAAATATTGTCAGTTTCTAAAATCTCTCCCTTTATCCAAACCTTTTGATGGTATGATCCAGTTCAATATGTAATAATCTCCTTCTTAATGTAATAGCCCCCTGTTATTTTGCATCTAGATCCACCTCACACCCATAAATCCATCCTTCATAGCATCACTACTCTGCTCGACCTATAAAAATCAAATCTGACAGTACTAACTCACATGTAATTTCCATATTTCCCACCAAATTAAGTCCAACCACTTTAGCCCGAGGTAAGAAAAACCTTTAAAATCTGGTCCTTACCCATCTCTTTAAGTCTCAAATTCATTACCCCTTGCCTTAAACTTTAGCAATTCCAGATCATATTTATTCTTAACTCCCTAATCATGTATGAACTGGTTTATGCTTCACCTTCTATCTCAACCACTCCCCCATCAAATCCTTACTCCATACACAGTTAACTAGGCTCAATCATTCTTACCCAGCAATTTTTGATGCAATTTTAGCTGAAAATCTTTCACTGATCTCCGTCCATTCCTCCCCTTGGGCTGGCTTAATGCTCCCTCACTTAAGTTCTTTCACCAAGCACATCTTGGGCATTTCACTTTCACAGTAAGCACACATAATTCTGAAACAATCTATGTGTCTTCTCTGCTTTTGGGCAAGAAATTCCTTTAACCTGAAAACTAGGACTGACTTGTTTTCTTTCCTTCCCAAACCTAAGATCAAGTTTGAAGCATAAAATACATTTGACAGTGTTTGCTAAATCAAACTGAGGTGGCAATGCCTTCCTAGCTTCCAAAAATTATATCCTGGGACGAGGTCCTATGATATCAAGAAAGGAGAAAAGATAGGAAGATATACTGCCTTGTATTTTATGTCCAGGAAGAACTATTATCTCATCTCCTTCTAAGATGTGCCTTCTAGTGCTTCTTTCTGAGAAGATTTGAATGAGATGAAAAAGTTAAGCTCTCATAAAATTATAAAGGAGATAATAACTTTAGTGACGAGATAATAATTTCATGGACTTTCTACACTGAAATAGATATCATCACTGAAGAAGATTAACTGAAAAATATATGATGTATAAGAATTCAGTCAAGTTGTCAGATACTCAGTAAATAAATGACAGTCTATCAATAACAACTTTTCTTTAAACTAGCAACAAACAGAAAATATACTGAAACAAAGAACCTTATTCTTAATCTTAAGAAAAATGCCTGGAAATAAACTGAAGAAGAAACATACAGATTTTTATGAAGAAAATTATGGAAGGGTTACTGAGGTTGATAAAGAGACATGAGTAAATGACCACCTTCCTGTAATAAAAGGAGTGAATTTGAAAAGAAAATGTCGGTTCTTTTTATTGTGATTAATAGGTTTAATGCAACTTATTCAATAGGTTTAATTAATAGGTTTAATGCAACTTATTCAAAATCTAAAGAAAACTTCTAAAGACCTTCACAAAATCATTTAAATGCTTATTTGGAAGCATAAATGGATAAGTATAGGTATGTAAAATTTGAAAAACAAGTGTTGTCATAGGGACCCAGTCTTCTCAGATATTTTGAAGTGTATTATAGAGTTAAAATAATTAAAGCATTTTAGAAATGAACAAAAGGTTAATGGAATAGAAAAAATAGTTCTAAGGCATAAACTAATATGTATACAAAATTAAAGATAAAGGCAGCATTTTAAGTCACTGGAGAAGGAAGCATGGCTCAATACAGACACCACTGTCCCAGTGGTGTCTGTATGTAAGAAAAAATGAAATAAGCTGCTACTTTCATCCCAAAATCTGAAATATATTCCAAAAGTGTGAAAAGGTTGTATTTTTTTTAATGGTGGATATTATCTATTTCAAAGGTTCTTAACTAAGAGTGATTTTGCCTCCCACCCCCACTAGGACACTTGATAATGTCCAGAGACATTTTTGATTGTTATATCTTGGGAAGGAGATGCTATGTCATCTAGTGCCCCGGAATCTAGCCAGGGAAGCTGGTAAACAAGCTACAATGCACAGGGAAGCCCCTTGTAACAAAGAATTATCCAAATCAAAATTCCAGTAATGCCAGTGAAAAATCCTGATCTAATCAAAAAGGCAAAAATCATAGGGGTTAATTGCTCACTGAATAAAAAAATACACAGCCTAAAATTTGTGAGTTACGTTTTATTTGGTGACCTTACTGAGGACGATAGCCTGAGTTGTTGTTGTCCCTCAGTCGTGTCCGACTCTTCATGTCTGATGCTTTGCAGCACGTCAGGCTTCCCTGTCCTTTACCATCTCCCAGAGCTCGCTCAAACTCATGTCCATAGCGTCAGTGATGTCATCCACCATATAGACCTCTGTCATCCCCTTCTCCTCCTGTCTTTAATCTTTCCCAGCATCAGGGTCTTTTCTAATGAGTCAGGTCTTCGCTTCAGGTGGCTAAAGTATTGGAGCTTTAGCATCATTCCTTTCAGTGATATTCATGATTGATTTCCTTTAGAATGGACTGGTTGGATCTCCTTGCAGTCCAAGGGACTCTCAAGAGTCTTTGCCAACACCACAGTTCAAAAGCATCAATTCTTTGACGCTCAGTCTTCTTTACGGTTCAACTCTTACATCTGTACATAACTACTGGAAAAGCCATAGCTTTGACTATATGGACCTTTGTCTGAGACAGCCTCTTAAGATAGCTCTGAGGAGCTGTTTCAAAGAAGTAAGGGAGGAGTCAAGATATATAGGAGTTTTTATTGGAAAAAATAGACCAAAAAAACACACATACACATGTAGTTCAAAAGATTACTGCTAACCACAAAACAAACAGACATGTTAATGATTTTAGTGCTCTTCTAGTATGGAAAGATGCAAAAGTCTGGGCTCATTGATACTAGAACTGAAAATGGTGTTTATCAGTTAGTGTCTAATCAAGAAACAGAAAACACCCAGTGATTTGAATAGGAAATAACTTTTTGAATTATGTATAATGGGGGGGGGGGTGTAGAAATGAGGAATTGGCCTGTAAGAAGTAAAGAAAACTCTAAGGAATCTAGGGATATCAGTTATTACGAGCAGTCACTATCCCTGGAGGTGAAATAACACCCAAAGGAGATGTTCCCCCAAGTACTGAGGCAGACTTGTTGGAGAGGGCACACTCATTGGGTGGCAGAGAAGTGACTATGGTTCCATGCCAGCACAACTTGCTAAAAATCCATTTTCCAGATTTCAGTGGTTAGGGTTTGATCTTAAATTACAGCTATGGAATTTTCTCTTTCCACATGTCCTGACCTGTTGCAAAGACTTTTGTGGTTGATATTGTTGTACTCCTCTATTGACATTTAAAATTTGTTCTCTCTGGCTGGTTCCTGTCTAAGAGTTTGTGATACTCAGGTGTTTTTTTGCTGTTGAATTGTGAGAGATACTTCTCACATGTTCATATGATCAGTCTCCCTTTTGCAAGGAGGGTTGAGGAAGAAGGGGGAAGGGAAGAGGAGGGACAAGAAAAACAAGCAATGACATGAATAAAAATTAAAGAAGAAAAATTAAAATGGCTAATTAGTATGACAACACAAGAGAAGACTCTACACATGGACATCACCAGATGGCCAACACCAAAATCAGATTGATTATATATATTTGCAGCCAAAGATGGAGAAGACTATACAGTCAGCAAAAACAAGAGCGGGAGCTGACTGTGGCTTAGATTGTGAACTCCTTATTGCCAAATTCAGATTTAAATTGAAGAAAGTAGGGAAAACCACTAGACCATTCAAGTATGACCTAAATCAAATCCCTTATGATTATACAGTGGAAGTGAGAAATATTTTTAAGGGACTAGATCTGATAGAGTGCCTGATGAACTGTGGATGGAGGTTCGTGACATTGTACAGGAGGCAGGGATCAAGACCATCCCCAAGAAAAATAAATGCAAAAAAGCAAAATGACTGTCTAAGGAGGGCTTACAAATAGCTGTGAAAAGAAGAGAAGTGAAAAGCAAAGAGAAAAGGAAAGATATACCCATTTGAATGCAGAGTTCCAAAGAATATCAAGGAGAGATAAGGAAGCCTTCCTCAGTGATCAATGTGAAGAAATAGAGGAAAATAATAGAATGGGAAAGACTAGAGATCTCTTCAAGAAAATTAGAGATACCAAGGGAACATTTCATGCAAAGATGGGCTCAATAAAGGACAGAAATGGTATGGACCTAACAGAAGCAGAAGACATTAAGAAGAGGTGTCAAGAAGAACTGTACTAAGAAAGATCTTCAAGACCCAGAAAATCATGATGGTGTGATAACTCACCTAGAGTCAGACATCCTGGAATGTGAAGTCAAGTGGGCCTTAGGAAGCATCACTAGGAACAAAGCTAGTGGAAGTGATGGAATTCCAGTTGCGCTCTTTCAAATCCTGAAAGATGATGCTGTGAGAGTGCTGCACTCAATATGCCAGCAAATTTGGAAAACTGAGCAGTGGCCACGGGATTTGAAAAGGTCAGTTTTCATTCCAATCCCAAAGAAAGGCAAGGCCAAAGAATATTCAAACTACTGCACAATCGTACTCATTTCACACACTAGCAAAGTAATGTTCAAAATTCTCCAAGCCAGGCTTCAGCAATAGGTGAACTGTGAACTTCCTGATGTTCAAGCTTGTTTTAGAAAAGGCAGAGGAACCAGAGATCAAATTGCAAACATCCGCTGGATCATTGAAAAAGCAAGAGAGTTCCAGAAAAACATCTATTTCTGCTTTATTGACTATGCCAAAGCCTTTGCCTGTGTGGATCACAATAAACTTATTGTGAAAAATTCCTAAAGAGATGGGAATACCAGACCACCTGACCTGTCTCTTGAGAAATCTGTATGCAGGTCAGGAAGCAACAGTTAGAACTGAGCATGGAACAACAGAATGGTTCCAAATAGGAAAAGGAGTACATCAAGGCTGTATATTGTCACCCTGCTTATTTAACTTATATGCAGAGTACATCATGATAAACACTGGGCTGGAAGAAGCACAAGCTGGAATCAAGATTGCTCGGAGAAATATCAATAACCTCAGATATGCAGATGCCACCACGTTTATTGCAGAAAGTGAAGAACTAAAGAGCCTCCTGTTGAAAGTGAAAGTGGAGAGTGAAAAAGTTGGCTTAAAGCTCAACATTCAGAAAACGAAGATCATGGCATCTGGTCCCATCACTTCATGGGAAATAGATGGGGAAACATTGGAAACAGTGTCAGACTTTATTTTTTGGGGCTCCAAAATCACTGCAGATGGTGATTGCAGCCATGAAATTAAAAGATGCTTACTCCTTTGGAGTAAGGAAGAAGGAAGGAAAGTTACTCCGAGAGTTGGTGATGGACAGGCAGGCCTGGCATGCTGCAGTCCATGGGGTTGCAGAGTCGGACATGACTGAGTGACTGAACTGAACTGAAGTGAATTAGTATGAAAAACTATTTGGCCTTTCCAATCTCTAATTTATAACTGGATAATAATTTTAGATATTAAAGACAGTTTTGAAAAGTAATGTAGAGCTACAATGCTTTCTCACCTTTTTTAGTACCTCATTCTTTCATCTCTTATAGATCATGATTTTTAATTGTGAGTTGGTGTTGAGTAAATTATTCTCATATGTGTAATATTAAGTTAATCGCACCATTCAGTAGTCCATATTTAATGAAACCTAAGAGTAATGGCAAGTACTTAGCAACAGGAAGTCATCAGGGAGCATAAAAGTTGAAAAATGCAAAATAAATATCTTGTCTGCCTGAATTAATTGATCTAATCAAGAAGCATGTTTTTGTTGATGCCACGATTACTGTGCTGTACCCACGGGGGAAGCTGGAGCCTTTGTTTGTGCTTATGCTAAATGCTATCACAAGATTTATTATCAGAGAACTGACACATTTTCAAAACAGTGCAATGAAATTAACTAAAATCTGTAGCCAGGGAATTGAGAAATAAAGATTGAATATTCAACATGCCAAATAGTTTTAATTATCTAAAGATGATAAAGTCACCATAATAAAAGCAGCTATAATTTTTTGAGAACTTACTAGATACTAGGCATAAAGAGTAGATATTTGTTTTCCCCAACTGTATGTCACAAGCAATTTCTCACATTGGTAAATGCTTTTCTGAAACATGCATTTTAATGACTATAATATATTAACAATATAGCTATATATGTAATGGTCTTTTAATCACTTCTGTAGTGTTAAGCATTCAGCTAATGTGTGACTTTTCAAATTTATAAATCTTTATGTATAATAAAATATTTATATAAAATCATTTATAAACTTCATTACTATAAATTCATAGAAATACTACTATCTGGAAGAAATCATAAAAAATTAATCTCCAGAAAAATTGTAGCAGTTTCTATAAGTTTGTGCATACATTTTCCTGTCTTCTTGATTATAGTAACTCCTGGATGTTATTTAATTTGAACACTTATAGAAAAGTAGTATCTTCTTGCCTTTTCATTTCTTTTCTTGTTTTCTGTATTAGATTTATTTCATTCCAAGCATCTTACATAGGTCCTGGTTAACTCAAACCAAAAGGGATTTTTTAAAAAAGAATACTGGGTAATTGCACATTGAAAATACAGATTGGAACAATCTGATCTCAAATGAAACTTGGTAATATTGGAAGCATGAACTAATGAAGTTTCTTGAAGGTGTTGCTGTTTGAACAACTCAACCTTAAATTTTCTCTAGAAAGACTGTCATGTGCTGTAATTTGTTTGAACAGGGCCAGAGTTGGGGCCAGACCCTGTGGAGTAGAGGAGGCATGTTTCTCCAAAAGGAAATAATAGACAAAAACAAAAGACAACTTCACTAGTAAAGAAAAATATATCCCCATATGTATGTTGGCTATTGGCACTTCTCCTTTAGGTGAACTGCTTCTCTGCATTCCCTTGACTTTCTCAACTACTACATTTGTCCTTTTCTTATAGTGGGTTTTTTAAAAATATATTAAGAACATGTATCCCACATTTTTAATATTTACTGTAAATATTTTTTCTTCCTAGCTTAATTTTGCATTAAAAATTTGAATGTAGTATGGGAACTTATTTGTAAACATTTTAAACTTTTATATAGTAAGTTAGTAGGTTATGTTGTCATTTCTGCCCTCACTATTGTGTTTAGAATGTTATTCCTAGCCCAAAAATCTTTTTAAATTTATTATCCTAGCTACTGTCCTGGGGCTTTATCTTTTTACTTGTATGTATTTTCTTGTACTTTATTATTATTTCTGCCCCTTTTCCCCTGTGGTTTACTCTTTGCTGCTAGGTCTTCGCATACCTTGCATTCTTTTTAAATTAATTTGTATTGGAATATGGTTGCTTTACAATGTTGTGTCAGTTTCTTGCTGTACAGCAAAGTGAATCAGTCATGTAAAGCAAAAGTGAAAGTCACTCAGTTGTGTCCGACTCTTTGTGACCCCATGGACTGTCCATGGAACTCTCTAGGCCAGAATACTGGAGTGGGTAGCCTTTCCCTTCTCCAGGGGATCTTCCCAACCCAGGGATCAAACCCAGGTCTCCTGAATTGCAGGCAGATTCTTCACCAGCTGTCACAAGGTAAGCCCAAAAGTACTGAAGTGGGTAGCCTTTCCCTTCTCCAGGGGATCTTCCTGACTCAGGAATCAAACCAGAGTCTCCTGCATTGCAGGTGGATTCTTTACCAACTGAGCTATCAGGGAAGCCCATCAGTCATACGTAAACATATACCCACTCTTTTTTTAGGTTTCTTCCCCATTTAGGTCACCACAGAGCACTGAGCAGTGTTCCTGTGCTATGCAGTAGGTTCTCACTAGTTATCTGTTTTATACATAGTGGTGTATATATGTTCATCCCAATCTCCCAATTCATCCCATGTCTCTTCTTCCCTTGGTAATTGTAAATTTGTCCTCAACAGGTGTAGCTGTATTTCTGCTTTGCAAATAAGTTCATCTCTACGATTTTTCTAGATTCTGCATATAAGCGATATTATGTGATATTTGTTTCTCTTTTTCTGACTTGCTTCACTCTGTATGACAGTCTCTAGGTCCATCCATGTCTCTGCAAATGGCACTACTTCATTCCTTTTATGGCTGAGTAACGTTCTATTTCTCATACCTTGTATTCTAATTTCATCAACTGGGCTCACTCAAATTCCTGGTTTAGGAACTTCATGCCCAAATGCCAATAGTCACAAAGTATTTATTTTATTTCTCAGTATATAGATACTTGTTCAACATCTTGACAGACCTCCCAATCTCCTGAGATATCCCATGAACAAAAAAATTGATTAGAAATGCCAGTAACATCCTTGTCTCTGTTGCCTGCTAGCTAATTTTAATTCTGTTCTCTTCCCCTGAGGGTCTGACCCCACCTCTGTCCTCCTCCTCATCAGGAGTTCAGGGACCACAGTGAAGCAGCCCAAACCCTGAAGAAAAGTTATCTTCCCACAGCAACACAAATAAGAGTCAGCACCATACTTGGCACAAAGTAACCTGTCATAACTACACATTGTCTGAATATCTAATGGCATTTAAGTAGTTAAAAACATTAAATACATTCTGAATACCAAATCTTAAAATAGCTTATTTTTTAACCCTCTTACTATGGAAATATTCAAATATAAACAGAAGTAGAGAAAACATTTCAATGTTCCTCTCTTGTTCTCATCTCCTAGTTTCAACTACTTGTAAGATAATTTGGAATACCTCTTTAAAAGAGATTAGCATGTCAAGATCGAATAACTGACAATTAAGATTTCTCTCAGCAGCATTCACAGGAATATACTTCTGAAAGTTCTCAATGGCTGCTATAAATCTCATCCAGCTAACAAAGTCAAGTTCATTCCTCCCATTATTCGTCAATATCTGTTCAGTATCATGGAAGATAAGAGTTAAATGAGATATTTGTACATCTAGACTCCATGGGGATACCTGAGTAGTGCAAGGGAGTGTAGTGGAAATTTAAAGCAAATGGATTCAAATTTCTAGTAATGTGTTCTTGGGCATGTTGATGTTGTGAGAGTGTTTTCTTCCTTAAAAGAATCTGAAAATTAATAATATCTATTTCTTAAGGTTTTATTTTTTTGGTATCAAATGATATTTTATAATTCTTTGCTTAATACAGTACCTTCATTATGTTTAGTAAATTGTCTTCCCTATCCAAAATTCTTTAGATTTTTAGAATTCACCTGTTCATTATGAACTTCTGGTTAACCATGTAAAAAACTTAGACCAAAGATTTTTAAACAATTTTATTAAAAAAAAAAAAATAGGCTGTGTTCAAGTTTCCAGTGTAAGTTGTCAAATCAAATATGAAGGAGTGTGAAGGAGGCTGCTGAGGGCAAAGGTCTGGAGATAATCCAGCCAACAGAGATTTAATGTGGAAGCATTGAACAGGTGTCAAACTCCAACCTAGACAAGAAGACAACAGCTGAAGTATTTTTTTGCACAACAAACTGAGGAGAACTTTCAGCTCTAGTTCTAAGGAAAACACTGTAGTCTTTACTTTTTTAAATGAAGAGACTCTGAGGTTTATGTCAATCTGTTGGAATATCTGCAACATTTAATATTGTGGTTTTAAAGACTCCACAGCAACATTTAAACAAAAATATGTGTATGATGCATATTAAAATTTAAAAGGCGGAACACAAAGCAGCACACTGTAGTTCCAACTATATAAAATGTTGATTTTATGAGGATAAGATGTAAACAAGACCAGAAGAAAATGAAACAGCTAGTAGATTAAGAGGTAGAATTGTTTTCTTTTTCAGTTTTCTTTCTGTTATAAAATTGGGCAGTCAATAGAAAATTAGGAAGTAAGAGTCTATAGGACTGATGGAAGGCCGAGTGAGATCCTAGTCTATCAGAGGGCTTGTTGTTGTTCAGTCTCTCATTCGTGTCCGACTCTTTGTAACTTCATGGATTGCAGCACACCAGGCCTCCTTATTCCTCACCATCTCCCAGAGTTTGCCCAAGTTCATGTCCATTGTACTGGTGATGCCATCCAGCCATCTCATCCTCTGATGCTCTCTCCTCCTCTGCCCTCAATATTTTCCAGCATCAGGGACTTTTCCAATGAGTCAGCTGTTTGCATCAGGTGACCAAAATACTGGAGCTTCAACTTCAATATCAGTCCTTCCAATGAGTATTCCAGATTGATTTCCTATAAGACTGACTGGTTTGATCTCCTCGGTGTCCAAGGGACTCTCAGGAGTCTTCTCCAACACCACAGTTTGAAGGCATCCATTCTTTGGTGCTCTGCCCTCTTTACGGTCCAGCTCTCACAACCGTACGTGACCACTGGGAAGACCATAGCCTTGACTATATGGACCTTTGTTGACGGAGTGATGTCTCTGCCCTTCAACATACTGTCCAGGTTTGTCATAGCTTTCCTGCCAAGAAGCAATCGTCTTCTGATTTCATGGCTGCAGTCACCATCCACAGTGATTTTAGAGCCCAAGAAGAGGAAATCTGTCAATGCTTCCACCTTTTCTCAGTCCTATACCAATCAGTTCCATACAGGATTCTACCTGTTGCTTCTTGACCCACATATAGTTTTCTAAAGAGACAAAGGTAAGGTAAAACGGTAAAATTTGGATTTCCCTGGTAGCTCAGTTGGTAAAGAATCACCTGCAGTGCAGGAGACACTGGTTTAATTCCTGGGTCAGGAAAATCCACTGGAGAAGGAATAGGCTATGCACTTCAGTATTCTTGGGCTTCCCTTGTGGCTCAGCTGGTAAAGAATCCGCCTGCAGTGCAGGAGATCTTGGTTCCATACCTGGGTTGGAAAGATCCCCTGGAGAAGGGAAAGGTCACCCGCTCCAGTATTCTAGCCTGGAGAATTCCATGAACTGTATAGTCCAGGGGGTCACATAGAGTTGGACATGACTGAGCGACTTTTACTTCACTTCATTCACATGTCTATAAGAGTTTTCCACAGTTTATTATGATCCACACAGTCAAAGATTTTAGCATAGTCGATGAAACAAAGGTAGGTGTTTTTCTGGAATTCCCTTGCTTTCTGTATGATCTAGTGAATGTTGGCAGTTTGATCTCTGGTTCCTTTGCCTTTTCTAAACCCAGTTGCTCTCAGTAAAAGTCTGGGTAAACGTGGAGTCCCCAGGAAATAAGCATGGGTTATGTACTGACCTTGCCTTCCTTACTCCTGATTTTGTACCAAAGGCAGAGAGATCGATCAGAACCTTGAGAGGAGAGTTCTGGGGTGGGCAGAGGGAGATGAGAAATGGTTGTTGGAGACAGACCAGTGGTGGTGTTTGGTAACAACTTTCTTGAATCCTTGACTAGGAGGCCCATTGTCAATCAACATTAGATCTTTGTCGAATTCACCCAGCTGTTCAGATCTTCTATTTCTTGGCTTCACCCACTCCTAAAGTCAGGACTTAAGAACTTGTTCTATTACGAAAGAAACAAAGTGAGCAACAGATACTGCTGAAGCTTTCATAAGGAAGGAGAAGAAACTTTTTTAAAAATCACACATTCAATGCACACTATTTTCAAGTCTTTTTAAGATTCTTAGCTTTTCTAATAGCTAGGGGATTTTCCATCTTCACCTTTTCTCCACTCAATATTTAACCTGTTAAGCCCTTCTTTTCTTTGTTCCCATATCTTTTCCCCATCTCTGTATAATTTCCTGTTCTTAGGAAAAGTTAGCCTGGTTGCCACTCAAATAAGCAACCCTGCATACTCTCAGGCATCACTTCACTTAGCAAATACAAGGCCCTCTAGTTATCAGAATCCACTCATCTAGGAGGGCACTGGAGAATTGAATAATATATTTTTTCTTTTCTCATTGGCATTGGATACTCTGTATATGTGCTTATAATCAATCTATATAACTTTTTTTTAGTTTTTAATTTCCAATGTGTATTATAGACAGAAAAACTTAATTAGAAGACATTGCATTTCATAGATGTAAAATTATCATTCCAATTTTATTTTGGAAATGAAAATGCATTAAGAATTTTAAAGTTAAAAAACATTGTATAGTTTAATATTTTTAACTTGCCCATGCTATTTCTATAGACACATGCTTCATCTTAGAACATGGCACAATAGAAAGAGAAATGGCATTAATTTAGTAAATTTTAAAAAATACATTAATCAGAGAAAACTGTGATTTGTGCATTTCTAATGAACTTTTGGGCATTATACAAATAAAACATAGTAGTTTCATCTTCTGATTTGTAACAAATGAATTCCGTACCCTGATGGAATAGTTAATGCTTTTGGTTTATGCTGCAATTCATTTTTCATTGCCCAAAATTTTGTATCCTAAAATGAGAAGGAATGTACATCTTTCCTTATGAGGGATTATGATAATTTCTTAATTATAATTGAGGGGCTCTCTGAAAATGAGTAAGTGGTGTATAAATTATTAACTCTATATTGCCTTCAGAGTAAGGAAAAAATGGGCTTTTTAGTTCTCCTTATACATTCTTTTTAGATAAAGGCTATACTAACTGCTATAGCAAACAACTTCATTATTTCAGAGGCTTAATTAAGATTTATGTCTTACTTATATCATAATCTAGAGCACATCAGATGGAGAATTCTGTTCTCTGTGGTCATTTAGGTCCCCAGGTGAGTATGTCCTACTTCAGGTTCTTCTTCTCTGAGGGCCTTGATGTCCTTTCTTAAGTTCTCAATAAATAGTCAAGAGATAAAGAAAGTGTATGTATGTGTGAGAAAGAAATAGAGAAAGGGAAGCATTCAAGATTTAGAAATGGCTGCCAGGATTTGAAGTGGTACCTCACATTTCTCCATCTACATTTCCTTGTCCAGAATTCAGTCACAAACCCTTATTAACTGCAAGGGGCTGGGAAAGATAGTCTGTCCATCTGTTCAGAATCAGAAATATTAGTGAGCAACAATCTGCTGTACCACAAAGTCACCATTAAAACACATGAAAGACTCCTCTCAACATTTCTTGGGATACTTGGCAATGCTAAAACCACACAAAAAAGATGCAAGGATGTTCAGTATTCATTTAGTTTATCACCACCACCCTATAATTTTAGCTATCAGAAAAAAAGAAAGGGATATTGAGATTAAAAAGCTAGTTAGTGGTAGAGCTGCAACAGTAACCCAAGTCTCTTGACTTCTAGTCCAGTGTTGTTCTTTCCACCATACATACTACACATCTTCACAGAAATTAAAGTATAGGCATGTGGTCTGGAGATTTGATTTAGTATGGTGTAACTCTGCAAGGCAAAATGAGAATCAGGTGGCTAAAGTGAAAGAGAAATGATTTATGTTTAATGTATAATATATAGTTAGTTGGTCTAAGGGAGAATGGGCTGCCTAGTAAAATAACAAATTTACCATCAAAGGAGTATTAAGCGAAAGTTCCACGGCCAGTTCTTGGAATATTGCAGAAGTTAAGATTTGCATCAGGAAAACTCAGTGGTTCTTTTCAACTAGAAAAACTATAATAACACTGTCTGTTTTCATTTTCCTTTTTTTGTCAGAAATATATTTTATGATTGTGTCTATAAGAAACATTTCATCCTAATAGAAAATAAAATATTTCATGACAATGCCCTTCTTTTTGATTTTTAAGAAGTTCTTGGTATATTCGGTCTCTCATACACACACACACACACATTTTATCTCAAGTAACTAAAACTAAAGTCAAGAATGGCCACATTAATCAAGATGCAGGAAAGATAAAAGGGTGAAGCTTTAGTTCTGCCCAAACTCAGAGTTGGTCTTGACCAAAATTAGATATTTTGAGATATTTGTTGCCATCAGCCTCACCAATAATGGACACTAGAAATAAAGAGTTAACAAAAGTTTTCATTCTTCCTATCCCATCTCTGGATCATGAAGGCTTTGTTGTTCTTACCCAATATCCTTCTTGTAAACAATCTGAGAGATCCACTTACAAGAAGATAAGTTCTTACCTAAAAATGTTTTTGCAAAATACACCTGATCTTTTGGGATAGCTTATTTTAATTAACCCTATAGTTTTATGGAATTATGCAATGTGGGAACAGAGGCTCTCTACCTACCAAATAGAATGTAGAAACTAAGAAACCCCAAACTTGAATGGCCCTCCTCTGTGCCAGTTGGAACCACATACAGTTGGCGCTTATCCCTGTGAACCAGAGCACATCTTGGTGTAGGAAAGGAGACGTCACAGAGCCTTATCAGGTAAATTCAGGACTTTCTTGAGCCTCCTGTGGAGTTTGTGGCTGCTTTGTGCTTATATTCTTTGCCTATGTTTAGTAAGTTTTGATGCAGTTATGATCTATGATTTGTATAAAGTTGCTTTGAGAATTTAACCTTAAATTTTAAAGCAATAAAGATGAATTTGATTCTAAGATACAAAAAGTGAATCTCTCAAATTGTAAAATTAATACTCTGGATGCCTAAAATGGTATATTCCTCCTACTTTGTTCTCTAATAGAGTCATATAAATGACATGTCACTGTTTGCATCATCATTAAGGAAACTGAACATATTTGTGTTTCACAGAGTAACAAAGAAATAACAAGACCTGGAAATTCTGGTCATTTATTAATAAGCTGCATCAAATAGTGAGTCAGTATCTACCATCTGGAACTACCCCGATCACATGCAACAGCCCCAGATGGCTGGTCTGAATTAAGAGATTCTCTAAGTGTAAAATACACACTGGGTTTCTGAAGACAGCACACACACACACAAAATGAATGTAAAATATCACTTATTTTTATGTTGCTCATTTGTTGGAATGATAATATTTTGGATAGATTAGCTTAAAAAAGGACATTAGTAAAATTAATTTACCTTTTTCTAAACTTTAGTGAATCCGCTAGGAAATTTAAATGTTTTTGAGGTTTGCCTTATATATAAGGTTAGCACTGTTGTTGTTTTTCAGTTGCAAGGCAATGCAAAAAGTCGTGTCTGACTCTTTGTGACTCCATAAACTGCAGTATACCAGGCTTCTCTGTCCTTCACTATCTCCCTGAGTTTGCTCAAACTCATGACCATTGAATCAGTGATGTCAGCCAACCATCTCATCCTCTGTTGCAATCTTCTCTTCCTGCCCTCAATCTCTCCCAGCATCAGGGTCTTTTCCAATGAGTCAGCTCTTTGCATCAGGTGGCCAAAGTTTTGGAGCTTCAGCTTCAGCATCAGTCCTTTCAATAAATATTCAGGGTTGATTTCCTTTAGGATTGACTGGTTTGATTTCCTTGCTGTCCAAGGGACTCACAAGAGTCTTCTCCAGCACCACATTTTGAAAGCATTAATTCTTTAGCTTTCAGCCTTCTTTATGGTCTGACTTTCGGAATCTGTACGTGATTATTGGAAAAGGCATAGCTTTGACTATACTCTTTGCCGACCTCTGTCGGCAAAGTGATGTCTCTGCTTTTTAATATGCTGTCTAGGTTTGTCAAGGCTTTTCTTCCAAGGAGCAAGTGTCTTTTAATTTTGTGGCTGTAGTCACCATCTGCAGTGATTTTGGAGCCGAGGAAAATAAATCTGCCACTGTTCCCAGCTTTTTCCCCATCTATTTTCCAGATGAAGTGATGGGTCCAGATGACATGATCTTAGTTTTTTTAATGTTGAGTTTTAAGCAAGCCTTTTCACTCTCTTTCACCTTCATCAAGAGGCTCTTAGTTCCTCTTCACTTTCTGCCATTAAAGTGGTATCATCTGCCTATCTGAGGTTGTTGATATTTCTCCCAGCAGTCTTGATTCCAGCTTGTGAGTCATCCAGCCCAGCATTTAACATGATGTACTCTGCATTTAAGTTAAATAAGTAGAGTGACAATATACAACATTGTTGTACTCCTTTCCCAATTTTGAACCAGTCCGTTGTCCTGGTTAGCATTACAAAGCATAGTTGACACAGTCAAGCTTCTAGATTAAATAGCTCCATTTGCATAAAGTAGCTTTTTCCCAACCTGAAAAGTAGGTAGTAGATCTTGGTTATTAAGAGGTTTTCCTCTTGGGACTTCCCTGGCCGTCCAGTGTTTAAGACCTCACCTTCCAATGCAAGGGATATGGGTTCAGTCCCTGGTTGGGGAGCTAAGATCTCATATGCCTTGTGGCCAAAAAAAGAAAAAGAAAACATAAAGCAGAACCAATATTGTAACAAATTCAATAAAACTTTAAAAATGGTCCAAAAAAAAAAAAAAACAAAAAACCTCTTAAAAGATTTTCCTCTGCTTGGCTGCATCACTAACTAGCTGTATGACCTTGGGCTAGTTACTTAAATTCTCTGAGCTTCATGTCCTTCCTCAGTTAAATAAAGGTAGTAAAAATTCCTATGCCATTGTGTTTCAGTGGCTGTAACAGTGTAAATACTCAATAAATGGTATTCCTTATTATTATTAACCCTATACATGCTCATGCTCAGTCACTTCAGTCATGCCCAACTCTCTCTACACTCCCATGCACTGTAGCTTACTGGGCTCCTCTGCCCATGGGATTCTCCAGGCAAGAATACTGGAGTGGGTCACCATTTCCTTCTCCAGGGAATATTCCCGACCCAGGGATTAAACCTGTGTTTAACCCTATACAGGTTCTGCCAATCTTCAGGTGAATTAATTTTGGAGAGTATTGTCTGTGACATGAAAAAAAACCACTCACCAAATAATACGCAGACCTTGACACAACAGGTGCCTATCTCATCATAATTTAGAGTAGAAGACCATCTAATATCCACAGGAAGGAAAATCTGTATATATCATGATTTATTAAAATGCAACTATTAACATGCAGTTGATTAACTTAATACATTCTATTATTTATCCCACTTAAGGAAAATTGCTCTTAGATATATGACCTCAAATCAAATTACTTTGCTTCTTTGTGACTCACTTTCTGCATCTTCAAAAATGTAAGAATTAAACAAGATATTTTATGTAAAACATTAAAAATATTGTCTAGTGCTATGATAAACTAAACATATGTTAGCTGTTAGTATATAGTTATTGACAATTAAATGTAAAATTATTAGAGCATATTTGAAAAAAAATGAGGGAAAATCACTCATTATTACACCTTCCTAAACATTTTTGCTATTTTATCTGTCTTTCTCCATGTATGCTCAAATTGTTAACATAATTCCAATCCAAATGTGCTTATGAGCCATTTTGTAAAGGCAGACTACAAAAATTAGTCTACATTATAATCTTTGCATTAAAATGTATTTTATACACCTAGTTACAAAAATGAGTCTACATTATAATCTTTGCATTAAAATGTATTATATACACCTAGTTCCAAAGCATGAAGGAAACAGGTAAACTGCCTGGTCTGTTGGGCTTACCAGGTTTATTGGTTGATTTCCTTCCTTTCAAATTTGGGTTCATGTTGTTAGTGTAATACGTATAAAAAGTTAATTCTTAAAACTTACACTGCTAGAAAAGCATTGACTCATGAAGAATCCCAAAGGACAAAACATGGTTTCCTCTACACTTCCTACCATCTTATTATCTATGCACTTATGAGTGAAGGTGGTTAAGAAATTATTTCTTTTTTGATAACATATTTCATGTCAGGCTTTTAGAACAGAACGAATGTATTTGAACAACAAATTCGAAAAGCAATTTCAAGGAGACCATTCACTGGAGCAAGGATATGTTTTCCCACAATATTCTCATCTGCTGTTGTGATTGTTCATCTGTCAAAAGCAAATTAATAAATATCTTAATCTACCTGGCAGCGACTGGTACATCAATAGAATGACCTCTGTTACAAGTGTAGCTAAAGTGACAAGCTCTCTTCATGAATAACAGTAAATGTGTTTAATGACAGATATTGATAATACCTTTTAAAATCATTTCCCCAACCCATTATAAGTTATCCTTTCCTGATTCTACTTAGCAGGTACATTTATTATTAAATTTATGCTCCTTTATAAGAGCATATTTTTATGCTCTCATAAAAAGAAGCAAATTTTTTCCCTTTATGAGAATGGACTATCCTATAATGTCCTCTACTGTTTAAGTGCATTATATTTATTATATATTTTATTGTTAACAATAGCCTTTGAGATAATTATGTGCTTTTTATAGATGAAGACATGAAGGTTAAGCTGACATAGACAGTAACCGATATAACCAAGATATTAATACAGTTGTGATGGGCTCCAAAAATACATTATTTTTTCAACATAAAGATCAATAAACAATGTTACTTTTGAAACTTCATGATCACATCTTTAAGTCTGAATTTTATAGTAAAAATAATAATGCTTTAGAGCTTTTAGGTTTACATAACATAATGGTAGTTATATCAATATGGATCTCTCCATGTTCTCCAAAAAGCCATGCAGATCAACAAGAAGAACAAAACTACCCCTGGCCTACATGTACAGCTTAACTAAGAAAGAATTCTATAAAAATACAATTTATCTGTAAGTGTACAAGCTTCCCAGGTGGTGCAGTGGTAAAGAATCTGCCTGTAATGCAGGAGATATGGGTTCAATACCTGGGTTCGAAAGATGCCCTGGAGAAGGAAATGACAACCCGCTCCAGTCTTCTTGCCTGGAAAATCCCATGGACAGAGAAGCCTGACAGGCTATAATCCCTGGGGTTGCACAAGGGTCAGACACAACTTGGCAACTAAGCAAGTAATATAAACATACATTTGAAAACCTCAGGGTCTTCATAGTTCATCTTCAAGCTGAGAGTAAGGAGAAGACTGGGAAGAAAAAAACAAAATACTGTATACGCTCAAGACCCCTTAAATCAGATCCCTGTCCAGGTATCAAAAGGAAAGGACCTGAGAAATGTTGAAGACTGGAGACAGCAGTCTTGGGGGAGCATCATTGCTAGGGAAAAGCAGTTCTTGGAGGTTAAGTAGTAGAGGGAAAGAATCAAGCAAGTGTTAGAAATTAAGAGTCCTACAGAAAGAGACATATATCAAAATGCAGAAGCATCAACCATTTTCTGCATAAAAGGGATCCAACTATTTTAAAAAATTCACTGCACCAAAAGAAGAAGAATGTCCTGAACAAAGTAAACCATCCAAATCCTACACCTTAAACATGACACTTCTGTTCTGGGAAATAAAGTTAATTAAAAATTAGCAGAGAAAGCAAACTACATACATACAAACTTAACATAAGGAGAAAAAGTTTCAAATCAAAACATTTCAGCTTATGGAAATCTTCCCCAAGAAACTACAAATCAGAGAAAGGCATAACATTTCAACTAAATTAAATATTCTGAAACAAATATGTACAAATAAGGAATTTGTAACCAAAAATTTTACAGAAAAGAGCAGAAAGAAAGATTGTTGAATTCCTAATAAAGTTGAAAAAGAAAGTTCATCTCTAAGAAGTTAAGGATAAATTACGAGAGAGAGAGTACAAGAGACAGTAAATTTTATTAAATATAAAATAAGAGGATTTCAGATTAAAATTAAATAGCATGTTAAGTCGCTTCAGTCAAGTCCGACTCTTTGCAACAATATAGACTATAGCCCTCCAGGCTTCTCTGTCCATAGGATTTTCCAGACAAGAATACTGAAGAGGGTTGTCATTTCCTTCTCCAGGAGATCTTAGCAACTCAGGCATCTAACCTGCATCTCTAATGTCTCCTGCATGGGCAGACAGTTTCTTTACCACCTGGGAAGCCCAAAATTAAATAGAGGTTAGTAATAGAAAAGAGAAAAATAAATTCCAACATATTTAAAATTTAACCCTTAAAGAAAAAATGAAACAATACAATAAAACTACTGTTTATAGTCCAAGAAAATATTCCAACAATAAAGCAAAATCTGAATCTCTATGCATACACAGCCCAGTGAGTAATCTGAGAAAATTTACCAGAAACAGTTGGCTCTAAAACATCCTTTTTAAAAAGTGTGTCTTAAAGATAAAAGGAAAAAAATCATCAGAGAAAGCAAATAAGTTTAGCACTGGATTTACAGCAGCATATACAGCAAAGCAAAAGTGGAACTTTATTTTTAAAAATCTCTAGGAAAGAAATTGTGAGCCACTTGTATCCAACCAATTGTTCTTCAAGTATTAAGATCTAGAAAATATTTAAAAATATACAAGCACTGAAAGAATAACATTTATGAACCCTTTATAAGGAAGGAACTACATCCAACAACAACAACAACAACAAAATGGGAAATATGTCAAATGGGCTTATTGTCAGATTGTCAGCTTTAAATATATTTATTTTTAGACCCAAGACAGATAACAATATGCAGGACCAAGAGAAGAATAATACTATGTGAACAAGTTTGGATGAAGAGAAAATAACACAACTTAACAATTGGAGAAGAAAGAGAGAAAGGAAAATGTATAATAAAATTATTAACTAATGCATTATAAATACACAAAAGTCAAAATATACCATTTATGCACAAAGAACAAAGCCTTGAAATACATGAAGCAAAGACTGAAAGACCAGACAAATCCACAATTATAACCAGGGAATTCAGTAGTTCATTGTCAATAATTCATAGAGTAAATAAAGGTAAGATCAGTAAGGATGTAAAAGACTTGAATAGTATCAATCAGTTTTAACTAATTCAAAATTGTAAAACAGTGCTCTCAACAACAGCAAAATATTCTTCAGCAGTGCACACAGGACATTTTCCGGTCTTCTTGCCTGGAAAATCCCAGGGACAGAGAAGCCTGACAGGCTATAATCCATGGGGTTGCACAAGAGTCAGACATAACTTAGCAACTAAGCAAGTAATATAAACATACATTTGAAAACCTCAGGGTCTTCATAGTTCATCTTCAAGCTGAGAGTAAGGAGAAGACTGGGAAGAAAAAAACAAAATACTGTATGCACTCAAGACCCCTTAAATCAGATCCCTGTCCAGGTATCAAAAGGAAAAGGACCTGAGAAATGCAGGTTAGATGTCTGAGTCGCTAAGATCTCCTGGAGAAGGAAATGACAACTCTCTTCAGTATTCTTGTCTGGAAAATCCTATGGACAGAGGAGCCTGGAGGGCTATAGTCTATGGTGTTGCAAACCGTCGGACTTGACTGAAGCGACTTAGCATGCTATTTAATTTTAATCTGAAATCCTCTTATTTTATATTTAATAAAATTTACTGTCTCTTGTACTCTCTCTCTCGTAATTTATCCTTAACTTCTTAGAGATGAACTTTCTTTTTCAACTTTATTAGGAATTCAACAATCTTTCTTTCTGCTCTTTTCTGTAAAATTTTTGGTTACAAATTCCTTATTTGTACATATTTATTTCAGAATATTTAACTTAGTTGAAATGTTATGCCTTTCTCTGATTTGTAGTTTCTTGGGGAAGATTTCCATAAGCTGAAATGTTTTGATTTGAAACTTTTTCTCCTTATGTTAAGTTTGTATGTATGTAGTTTGCTTTCTCTGCTAATTTTTAATTAACTTTATTTCCCAGAACAGAAGTGTCATGTGTAAGGTGTAGGATTTGGATGGTTTACTTTGTTCAGGACATTCTTCTTTTGGTGCAGTGAATTTTTTAAAATAGTTGGATCACAGGATGGGGAACACATGTATACCTGTGGCAGATTCATTTTGATATTTGGCAAAACTAATACAATTATGTAAAGTTTAAAAAAAAATAAAAATTAAATTAAATTAAAATAAATAAATAAATAAATAAATAAATAAAATAGTTGGCTCCCTTCTCAACAGCAACATATTCTTCTCAAGTGCACACAGGACATATACTCACATTGATTATGTTCTGGGGTATAAAACTGGTCTCAGTATTTCTAATTGTATTCAAATCCTACAAAGTATGTTCTCTGACCACAGTGTAATTTAATTAAAAACAATTGACCAAAAGATCTCTGGAAAATATCCTAATATTTGAAAATTAAATAATACATTTATAAATAGCCCATCATTGAAATAAAAAATCAAGAGGAGAATTAGAATACATTTTGCATTAAATGAAAGTGAAAGCACAACATATCAAAATGTGTGATATGCCACTTAAGCAGTATTTATGGATAAGTTATGGCACTTTAAGATCTCTAATTAATGATCTAAAAGTCCACCTTAGGAATATAGAAAAACAACAGGATATGAAACTCAATGTAAGAAGAACCAATATGTCACCTGTACAAAAATTTCTACTGGGAATTTTGTTGTGATTGCATCCGAGCTGCAGATCAATTGGGAGAGAGTTACATCTTAATATTGAATCTTCCTATCCACAAACATCCATACTGATTTCCACAATGGCTCCACCTATTCACATTTCCATCAATAATGTGCCTTTTTTTCCTCATTCTTACTAATACTTGTTATTTCTTGTCTTTTTGATAACAGCCATTCTGACAGCTGTGAGGTGACGCCTCACTGTGGTTTTGATTTGCATTTCCCTCATGATCATGATTGGAGGAGGAAATGGCAACCCACTCCAGCATTCTTGCCTGGAGAATTCCGTGGACAGAGGAGCCTGGTAGGCCACAGTCCATGGGGTCACAAAGAGTTGGATGGGACGAAGTGACTTAGCATGCACACACGATCATGATGTTGAGTATCTTTTCAAGTATCTCTTGAGCATCTATATGTCTAATTTGGGAAAAAAAATGTCTATTCAGGTCTTCTGTGTATTTTTAAATCAGGTTGTTGTGGGGGGTTAATACTGAATTGTATGAGTTCTTTATTTTGATTATTAATCTTTTAATCAGATATAGTATTTGCAAATATCTTCTCCCAGTCAGTAGATTGTCTTTCATTTTTTGGTGGTTTTCTTTACTATGCAAAGCTTTGAAATTTGATTAGATCCTATTTGTTTATTTTTGCTTTTGTTTCCCTTGCCTGAGGAAAAAGATAAAAAATATATATATATTGCTAAGACTGGTGTCAAACATTGTATTGCCTATGTGTGTTCTTCTAGGAGTTTTATAGTTTCAGGTTTTACCTTTAGTTCTTAAATCATTTTGAATTTACTTTTGTATATGGTTTGAGAAAGTGTTCTAAAACCATTCTTTGCATGTACAGTTTCTGTCTTTCAATTTTGGATGCCCAAAGAAAAATGACATAAATAGGTTTAGCTGTGTTTATTTCTATCTATTAGTGGTGTATTTCACCCCCATAGAATGCTGAAGAGTCTTGTGGAAATTTTGAATTATGTACTTCTTAGATCATCTTTGTATATTCTCTAGGAACCTCTGGCATTGGCTTTTTATATTGATTACATGCTATATTAGGCTCCTTGGGAAGCTGCAAATTACATCACTTAAAAGCTTCAATGCTTGTCTAGATTAGTCTGTTTTAATGTTTATCTCATAAAAGATTTTTCAAAGTTTGCTGTAATGACTTGTTTACATGTTTATATATATGTGTGTGTGTGTGTGTGTGTGTGTGTGTGTGTGTGTATCTTTTCTCTTAACTGTTGAAACTTTATGATTTGGAGAATGGTTAGCAGAGTAGAAGTCCCTAAAATACTTCTTTATTGTGAAATGAAATAAATTACCCTAAGAACTTAGACATAAAATCACCCTCTGCAAGAGTTTACTAAGAATCAACACCAAATTGGGTAACAAAGGCAGGAACAGAAGTGATCAAGTCTAAAAGAAGATTTATAGATGTGTTTCCAAGAAAAGCTTGGGAAACACTCAAAGCCAGTCATGGAAATCAGGATGTGTGCTTAAATTTGGACTGTGATTAAATAAAGCCCGGGATATAGATTGTCCTTGTGCTTCTTCACCAAAACTGACAGTAAATGTCCCCAGCAGCTGTCCTTCCTCCCAGGGGTCCTATTGAAGCTGCACTGTCGATTTATCAGTATTAGTTTGATATCACAAGTCAGGGCTGAATCTGGTAGAGCAAATACCTAGAGAAACCAGAAGCTATCTGAGCGTAAAAGGTACAAATGATCATGTTTAAGGATGAAAACAAAGTCAGATACACCATTTCAGCTATCAAATCTAGTAAGGGGTTGAATGCACAAAGGGAAGTAGGCATCTTGAAGCCATAAAGGCACAGAGCAGAAAGCGGAATTGAAGAATTGAAGAAGGAATTGGAGAAGGCACACGAAGATTCTTAGTTTTAAGTTTCCCAAATCTTTCTCCTCCTGGGTATTGAGTCGGCTGTGCTTAAGTCAGTAGGCCTGAGTTAAATACTGAGATGTGAGAGGAATACTGAGAAACTATCCTAGCCATCCTACATAAGTTATAATTAATCAAACTTGTCAACCCAAACTTTAAGACAAGGAGTATTACCTGAAATAAACAGGATATTTAATAAGCATAGTGGGATCAGTTCATCAGGAAGACATTAAAATAATAAATGCAATGTATCTTAATTGGGGTGATAATTAGATGGATGTACATATTTACTCATATTCATCATATTCTTCAGTTAAGATCTGTGAATTTCATTTTCTATCAAGTTTACCTCAGTAAAAGTTTTACAGAATGGACCAACTTTCAGCTATAATATATAATCAGCTATATAATAATAATTTAGCATATCCTATCAAAAAGGTATGCATGTGTTAATGGCAGAGGGAAAAGAGAACTACTTTAGTCCTACCTGGAGAAGTCCCTCTGAGTCCATTCCCAGACTTTAAGAAACATGATGTCAAAGAATTTACTAACCTAGTTTATTTATCTCTCTATATATAATGCCTAGCATAGGGTCTGATGCATAGCCAGTCAGTAAGTATAGAATATATACTGACTAATCAATGCGTTTGCCTATCTGCCTAGTTTCGTAGGAATAATGGCTTCTCTTTCTTCAGATTCTTGAAGGTAAATTCTGTGTTTATCCTGTGTCAGCAGCAGTGAACTTGAGTCCTACTGTTTGGTATTTCTGAAATTAGATGCTCCCCCCTCTTTGTCTTTAAAATTTAGCACGTTTTTGCACACCCATGTTAACTGCAACATTATTCACAATAGCCAAAAGTTGGAAATGTCCAATAATGGATAAGGAAAATTGGTATATACATATAATGGACATTATGCTAAGTGAAATAAACCAGTCACCAAAAGACAAATATTGTATAATTTCACTTTTAGGAGATATCTAAAAGCATAAAACTCATAGAAATGAAGTAGAATGATTGGTTAGGGGCAGGGAAAATGGAGAGTTACTGTTCAATAGGTGTATAGTTTTAGTTTTGCAACATAAAAAAGTTAGTTCTAGAGATCTGTTGCAAAACAAGCTGAACATACTTAACTCTATTGAACTGTACAAGTTAAAATGAGTAAGGTGTTACATTTTATGTGATTTTTAAATCACAAACTTTTTAAAAAAATGTGATTAGCTCTTTCATGTCTCATGTAAAGAGAATGTAAAAGTAAGCTGCCAGCAAAGATCTCTGTCTCAGGTATGTCCTTTAAGATAACTTCCTTTACCCAGTGAACTTGGGTCTCTGTGTTCCTGGTGCCAAATTTCTATGATTTCTTGGCTCTGTCCTCCAACTCTCAATAAGTGATCCAGACTATTCCCCTTGTTTTGCCGCCCTTCCTGATATACTGCTCGTTGACCTGGTCCCTACCATTGCTGGTCCCTTGTTGACTCAGCATATTCCTTTCACACTTGGAGCACCAGAGACTGAAGCAAAAAACACTACCTCTATGCGGCAAGGCCTGTGAAATCCCCACTTCCTTGGTTACACATCCTGTTCTTCCAAAAGAAGGCTGATAGAGAATTTTGTATCTGGCAGTAAAATGGGCCCAATGCAGACATATGAACCAAAATCCTCGTACCAACTTTACAAGCATCCTGCAGCAGAGAACATTCAGATTGACGAGAGACCTCTGCTCAAAGACTCCTAGCAAGGGTATAGTTCTTCCTATAGAAGAAGACATGACATGTCGCGTGTTCAATTTTGGAGTCAGAGAGCTCTGAGTTCAAACCCAAGCTCTGCACTTTCTTAGAAAACACTCATTGATGTGAAGTCTTTCATTTTCATCAGCAGCATGGATGTTATAAAGCCAAACAGATAGGGATATGTCAAAAATGAGATAACATTATATAAAGTAGATACTTAGTAGTCATTGTTATGAGACTTCCCTGGTGGCTTAGATGGTTAAGAATATACCTGAAATGCAGGAGACCTGGATCTGATCCTTGGGTTGGGAAGATCCCCTGGAGAGGGAAATGGCTATCCACTCCAGTATTCTTACCTGGGAAATCCCACTATTAGGGGAGCCTGGCAGGCTATATATAGTCCATGGGGTCGCAAAGATTCAGACACGATTGAGTGACTTGCAGTTCAATTTCAGTCATTATTACATGGTAGATGTTTGACAGCTTTCTTAACTTTTCCTTTTCATTTATGGGGAATTAAGACAAGTTTCAGAGAAGGCAATGGCAACCTACTCCGGTACTCTTGCCTGGAAAATCCCATGGATGGAGGAGCATGGTAGGCTGCAGTCCATGGGGTCACCAAGAGTCAGACACGACTGAACGACTTCCCTTTCACTTTTCACTTTCATGCATTGGAGAAGGAAATGGCAACCCACTCCAGTGTTCTTGACTGGAAAATCCCAGGGACGGCAGAGCCTGGTGGGCTGCCGTCTAAGGGGTCGCACAGAGTCGGACACGACTGTAGCGACTTAGCAGCAGCAAGACAAGTTTTGGGAAACTAAGTTACCTAGGTCAGGTCAGAATCAACAATAAGTAGTCTCAACTCAGAGATGCAAACATTAGAACAATCTCCTCCAGCCTCCCCTTTCCATTTGACTAAGGTCATTTCTGAGCCAATGAGAGGACTTGATTCTGGGATAATCTGGGAATTTGAAATTTCTTAGCATTTGTGAAATTCATTGAATAACATTTTGAGCTTGTAAACATAAAGGTAAATTCCATATTCCTCACAAAACACTATCATATAATCACAGGTGGTAAGCAAGATTTCTAGCAACCTGACTAAAGGATTTGTTTCATGGATGAACATCATTGGGGTCATTTAAGGGTTATCTGTAAGAATTAATTTCTTCAACCTCTGTTCCAACCTGGCCATATGGTCCCAGATTCTCTGGAAGGATGATCACAGGGCAGATGGCACCGCATCAGTTCACAAAACTAGTATCTTTAGCACCTGGAGACAGAGTTTAGGTGATTCACTAGACTAGTGGTGTAAGGTACAGAAAGAAAACTCTAGCAAATCAGAGATAAAGAAATGACTCTGACACTTAGGTGCAGGCATTTTATGGAGATTTAAGGCAGGATAGTGTGATCACTCACCTAGAGCCAGACATCCTGGAATGCAAAGTCAAGTGGGCCTTAGGAAGCATCACTATGAACAGAGCTAGTGGAGGTGATGGAATTCCAGTTGAGCTATTTCAAATCCTAAAAAATGATGCTGTGAAAGTGCTGCACTCAATATGCCAGCAAATCTGGAAAACTGAGCAGTGGCCACAGCAATGGAAAAGGTCAGTTTTCATTCCAATCCCAAAGAAAGGCATTACCAAAGAATGTTCAAACTACCACACAATTGCACTCATCTCACACACTAGCAAAGTAATGCTCAAAATTCTCCAAGCTAGGCTTCAACAGTAGGTGAACCATGAACTTCCAGATGTTCAAGCTGGATTTAGAAAAGGAGAGGAACCAAAGATCAAATTGCCAACATCCATTGGATCGTTGAAAAAGCAAAAGAGTTCCAGAAAATCCTCTACTTCTGCTTCATTGACTATGCCGAAGTCTTTGACTGTGTGGATCACAACAAACTGTGGAAAATTCTTTAAGAGATGAGAATACCAGACCACCTGACCTGCCTTCTGAGAAATCTGAGTGCAGGTCAAGAAGAAACAGAACTGGACATGGAACAATGGACTGGTTAAAAATTGGGAAAGGAGTACATCAAGGCTATATATTGTCACCTCGCTCTATGCAGAGTACATCATGTGAAATGCTGGGCTGGATGACTCACAAGCTGGAATCAAGATTGCTTGGGAGAAATATCAATAACCTCAGATACACAGATGAAGAACTTAAGAGTCTCCTGATGAAAGTGAAAGAGGAGGTGAAAAAGTTGGCTTAAAACTCAACATTCAAAAAACTAAGAACATGGCATCTAGTCCCATCACTTCATGACAAATAGATGGGGAAACAATAAGAAACTTTATTTTCTTGGGCTCCAAAGTCACTACAGATGGTGACTGTAGCCATGAGATTATAAGACACTTGCTCCTTGGAAGAAGAGCTATGACAAACCTAGACAGTGTATTAAAAAGCAGAGGCATTACTCTGCCGACAAAGGTCCATATAGGCAAAGCTACACTTTTTCCAGTAGTCATGAAAGTATGAGAATTGGACCATAAAAAAGGCACAGCACCAACAAATTGATGCTTTTGAACTGTGGTGATGGAGAAGACTCATGAGAGTCCCTTGGACTGCAAGGAGATCCAACCTATCAATCCTAAAGTAAATCAGTCCTGAATATTCATTGGAAGGACTGATGCTGAAGCTCCAGTACTTTGGCTCCCTGATGCTAAGAACTGACTCATTGGATAAGACCCTGATGCTGGGAAAGAGTGAGGGCAGGAGGAGAAGGGGATGACAGAGGATGAGATGGTTGGATGGCATCACCGACTCACTCAATGGACATGAGTTTGGGGAGGCTCCAAGAGTTAGTGATGGACAGGGAGGCCTGGCGTGCTGCAGTTCATGGGGTTGCAAAGAGTTGGACACGACTGAATGACTAAACTGAACTGAACAAAAAACCAAAAACAAAGGAATCTTTGTCTCTTTGGCCCCTCCAAATTCTGACAAACTCCCAAAAAGGACATGTAACAAAACAAAACACACCAACACTCAATCAGAATAGTCAAAGGACTATAGAGTGTTATAATAACACTGAAAGTTAATAAAGGGAGCACAAGTATTGTGAATTGGTAAAGAAAAAGATAAAAAAAAGTAAATGTAGACTAGCCTAGCAAGAAAATAATTTACAAAACAACATGTGAGGCCCTTGCTGCTGTTTTGACAAAGACTAATATAGGAAGATACTTTGTTCTTTGATTTTAAAAGAAATTAAAGAAATATTAGGGGGAAATAAACCACAATTATCCTCTCTAAATAACCTGTTTGTAATATTTTACCATCTAGTGCTTGTTTTCATACATCATACCTTACAGTTATAATCAGTATAAATGCCATTGTATACTGACTATTCAATTACTGTGCTAACATAGCAATTTTTCCATATGACTGAGTAGTTTTAAAAGTTATTGTATTCTCCTCTTCCTAATACTTTCATTTATTCTTATTTTATATCTCTCCACTGTGTAGGAGACAGTCATACAAATACTTAATGACTTTCCATTTCTGAAAAAAATGAAGGGCAATTGTCAGTGGTACAGAGGGCGTCTTTTCCAGAAGTAAAAATAAACAATTACATGGTGCATTTTCTGCCACAAAAGAAGGAAGCTCAATGTCTGACTAGCCACTTTGGGTTCTGGAGATAGCATTTTGACACCCAGGAATAGTAACAGGCCCATATACTATAAATGTGAAAACAAAGTAAAAATTATCGTCTTTAAGTGGGATCCAGAATAGAAAGTCTGCAACAGAACCAAATGATGATTCAAGAAGTCCTGCCATGAAGGCATAACAGTCTGGCAGGCTCTATGGTAGACCACAAAGATACACGTATAGTTTGTGGGAAAGTCCAGTAGAAGAAGCACAATGAAGGCACCTTGGGAGCAAGAACACTTGAACTAAAAATAAGAAAGTAGACTGAACTATCACCACAAAATTGTACCATAGCCTTTAATATGATATGTCATCATAAGATTTTGTAAAGCCCCAATAATTGCCTTACTGGACCCCCCAGTCTACATGTCTACTTACTCCTCTGACTCTTCCTTACTTCTCAAATTGAAATTGAAATGACATTTAATCATAGAAGACTGTTCTGACCCTCCCAATTTGAACAACCCCATCTTCAACTCATCCAGAGTTATTTTCTTTCATAATAATAATTGCACTTGGTAATTATATGTGTGTGTGTTTGTTTTATATCTATACCCTTCTGTATCTGTCTCTATATCTAAGCATCGTGAAAACCATGATCATCAAGTCAGTTTTGTTCACTGCCATATGCTCAGTATCTAGCACAGTGCCTGGCAATAAGTAACTATTGAATGAATGAATGAAAGCTCAATAATTTCTCTTTTCTTTTTTTTATGAAGCTTCCTTATAAATAAATATGATAAATTCACCAATTTAATGGAAATAGAATATGAACTCGTTATAATTATGACTCTCATGAAGCTTTCATTCTAGTCATGGAGACTTTTTGAAAACATATCTAAACTGACTCTTATTTTTAGATGAAGGCCTAATCCTGCAAAAGGAAAATAGGGAAGAGAACATGTTATCTATAGAGATGGTAGCAAAAATTCTATTGTGGAATCAGGTTTGCCAAATATGATGAACAGATGTCCAATAGGTTTAACGAACATAATAAGTAGGTAATTATAATGAAGTATAGAATCATACTAAGTTTTAAGGAGAGCAACAACACCTAATTCAGATCTTTAAAATGCTGTTCTTCCTTTATGGAAAATAAAGCAAATAAAAGTGGATGGAAGGAGTGGAAACAAGGACACTGATTAGTAGACTATTGTTTCAGTGTGGGAGAAATTTGATGGCTTCAAGTGATAGTCTGGAGGCAGAGAGTTAAGAGAGGACTTAGTAAAAGTTTTTAATTCTAACATGAATTGAAGGTGAACTGGTTGTGGGATAATGAGGGAAAGAAAAGAAACAAAGATGACTGCTACATTTTCAGTTTGGTAAAGTGAGTGGAAGGTGGTATGTTTTCTTGGGAATAAGGGTAGTTTTGGTTGGAGACAGAGCTAGAAATCAAAAGTTTTCTTTAGGCATGTTAAATTTATAATGCTTATTAGAAATGTAGCTGGAGATGTCAGGTAGAAGTTGGGTAGCTGAGTTTAGAATACAGGAAATTGGTCAGGGTGGAAAGATACATAAGGAAGTAGTCAGTATATAACTGAGATCAAGGAAGAATGAGAAGAGAAAAATAGGAGAAAGGGCCAAGGTTGGTTGCCAAGCCCACTAACATTTACAGGTTGATTGAAAGAGGAGATTCCAAGAAAGGAGACTGAGAGCAACACCAGGAAAATGTTGTGTCATAGAAACAAAGAAAATAGTTTCAGGAAAGAAAGAGCCATTACTTATCAAAATCTATTAGAACAGTTGTGCAAAGTAAGGACCATTGGATCTGGCAAGCTGGAGACCATTGGTAATAATGGCAGAAATTGTTTCAATGGAATAGAAAGAATAATAGCTCAAATAGAATAGACTGAAAAGAGAACACCTTAATAATATTGGCAATATCATCACTCCACTCTAATGCCTATTCAGCAGATTAGATATTTAGTTAATAAATATCTAATTCGTTTATTCAGTCATTTAACAGTCCTCCCTAGCAAGAAGCTAAGGTTTCCAGGTAGTTAAGGGATGGACTCTATCCTTGAAGGTATTATCTTTTAGATAACTTAGAACTCCCAGGAATATATCATTAAGTTCTGGAAAATTTTCTAATATAGCTGTTCAATTTTGAACCTGCCAAACGCTGATTTAAAATTTTATATCTCCCTGATGTTTTTTTCAGGAAAATTAAGATAAGGCTTGATCTAGTTATACACCTTTTCAAATTCTTCACTCTGGCAAGTGTTTCCATTCATTTTATAATGTCTTTTTATGCTCAGTATATTAAAAAAAATCCTTTCATGGGTTTAAATGAAGTAGAGGATGGCTATTCATACTCATAACTTCTATAACAAGTTATCTTTATTTGCCCTAAATTCTTGTGCTAAATGACTTGGCAGTTTGGGGTCAATAACTGACTATGAATAGATTCTCTTATTAAATTCACTAGTTCTTCAATAACAGCAGAGAATTCATTAAGATGAATGAGTTTCTTAGTGCAGTAATTAGAGAATTTGATATTGATTTTCTATGCTGTGACAATTGCTGGCATTTCTGTGACAAAAATAACCATTATATTTAGAGACTCCTTTAAATACTGAGGGCTTCCCTGGTGGCTCAGATGTTAAAGCATCTGCCTGGAATGTGGGAGACCCAGGTTCGATCCCTGGGTCAGGAAGATCCCCTGGAGAAAGAAATGGCAACCCACTCCAGTACTCTTGCCTGGAGAATCCCATGGAGGGAAGAGCCTGGTAGGCTACAGTCCATGGGGTCGCAAAGAGTCGGACATGACTGAGCGACTTTCCTTTCTTTTCCTTTCCTTTAAATACTGAATAGAAATAGAAGTTTGAAGCACAGATACATCCATTATTATATCAAAAGTAGTTAATTTTTTTTCTCTACCATAATCCAAAGATACAAAACTGTTCTTCTACTTTACTAACTTGAGATACAGATTAGATTGCTCCTACTATTTTACTTTCAAAATGAAAGATGTTTATTATTATTACTGATACAGGGTTAGGGTTTATTTCAATTTCTATCATACTGAAATTTTAAAAGTAAAAGGAACCCATGATCCCACCATCCAGAAATAATTATTGTTAATATTTATATATATATATATAATCCCTTGCAAATTTTTTCTATGCTTATGTCTAAATTTAATGCCTGAGAATAGGCTTTGCTGGTATCCCAGTGCTCCTTTATATTTTTCAGGGACTACTTTTAATTGATTTTTTTTCTGTTTTCAAAGAAAATATTGGTTTTTATAGAATATTTAGTGCTTCAGAGTAATAAGAAACCCCTTCACCATCACTACCACTAATCTTATCACCCAACTCAAAAAAGAGCCAATACTAACATTTGGGTGGTTATCCTTCCAGAATACATTTTACATTTGTAGTTAGTTTACATTAATAGAGAGTTTACTGAGGATAATTTTGTATAGATTAAATCATATCATGCATATGTTTTATAGCTTGCTTTATTTAAAAAATAAAGTCATTATATCTTTTAATGGAAATGAATGCAGAGGATGTCCTTATGTGGTTGTAATTTAATCAATCATTTATTAAGGAGCACTTAAATTCTTCTTTTCAGTTATTTTTTTTACTATTTTGAGTTGTGATGAACATTCTTGTGCCTCCTCATTTGAACTCTTGTCAGTGCATCTCAAAGTAGTAGTAATCTCAAAGTAGTATTCTCATAAAATGTAACTCAAGTGTTTTTGCAATTGAAATGATATAGCTATAAATATATACATTGTTAATGGTATGTCTCTGGGTGTTCTGGACTCTTATATCTCCCCTTGGTTTTCTTTTATGAGGAATTCAGCAGGGTCAGATGGGGTCATAAAGTATCATTTAATGTTTAAGAAGGGAAATAGGGCATTACAACCCCCTCCTGTGAGACAACTGGGTACACAATGAATAATTCCTTTTATATGAAGTCCTAGGAAATGAAAACAAATCTATAGAGACAGAAACTCAGTCATCAGTTGCTGTTTCCACTGTTTCCCCATCTATTGCAGGTCAGGAAGCAACAGTTAGAACTGGACATGGAACAACAGACTGCTTCCAAATAGGAAAAGGAGTACGTCAAGGCTGTATATTGTCACTCTGCTTATTTAACTTACATGCAGAGTACATCATGAGAAACGCTGGACTGGATGAAGCACAAGCTGGAATCAAGATGGCCAGGACAAATATCAATAACCTCAGACATGCAGATGACACCACCCTTATGGCAGAAAGTGAAGAGGAACTCAAAAGCCTCTTGATGAAAGTGAAAGTCGAGAGTGAAAAAGTTGGCTTAAAGCTCAACATTCAGAAAACGAAGATCATGGCATCTGGTCCCATCACTTCGTGGGAAATAGATGGGGAAACAGTGGAAACAATGTCAGACTTTGTTTTTTGGGGCTCCAAAACACTGCAGATGGTGACTGCAGCCATGAGATTAAAAGACACTTGCTCCTTGGAAGGAAAGTTATGACCAACCTAGATAGCATATTCAAAAGCAGAGACATTACTTTGCCAACAAAGGTTCATCTAGTCAAGGCTATGGTTTTTCCTGTGGTTATGTATGGATGTGAGAGTTGGACTGTGAAGAAGGCTGAGTGCCGAAAAATTGATGCTTTTGAACTGTGGTGTTGGAGAAGACTCTCGAGAGTCCCTTGGACTGTAAGGAGATCCAACCAGTCCATTCTGAAGGAGATCAGCCCTGGGATTTCTTTGGAAGGAATGATGCTAACGCTGAAACCCCAGTACTTTGGCCACCTCATGCGAAGAGTTGACTCATTGGAAAAGACTCTGATCCTGGGAGGGATTGGGGGCAGGAGGAGAAGGGGACGACAGAGGATGAGGTGGCTAGATGGCATCACTGACTCTACGGATGTGAGTCTGAGTGAACTCCGGGAGTTTGTGATGGACAGGGAGGCCTGGCATGCTGCAATTCATGGGGTCACAAAGAGTTGGACACGACTGAGCGACTGAACTGAACTGACGGGACCAGATGCCATGATCTTAGTTTTCTGAATGTTGAGCTTTAAGCCAACTTTTTCACTCTCCTCTTTCACTTTCATCAAGAGGCTTTTGAGTTCCTCTTCACTTTCTGCCATAAGGGTGGTGTCATCTGCATATCTGAGGTTATTGATATTTCTCCTGGCAATCTTGATTCCAGCTTGTACTTCTTCCAGCCCAGCATTTCTCATGATGTACTCTGCATATAAGTTAAATAAGCAGGGTGACAGTATACAGCCTTGATGTACTCCTTTTCCTATTTGGAACTAGTCTGTTGTTCCATGTCCAGTTCTTGCATGTCAGTTATATTTACAATTATTGATAAATTTGCCAGAAATATTACAGAAAAGTATTAATGATGGACACAGATATAGACACAACTTTCAAATACACATAGATACTGAATTGCAACCTAATATTACATATTTACATTTTGCTTTTAAATTTATTAAGAACTTTAATTACATGTTCCCACTTAATCCTCCCAATAGTTTTGCTGGGTATGCTAGTCAGGCATTTTAATCCCATTTTACAGCTGAGAAAACTGAGACTCAGAAAAGTTAACTTGCCCACAATCAAAAAGTTACAAAGCACTGAGTCTAGACTTTGCCTATGATGCACTGACTGTCCATTCTGTGCGGTTTTCTATGACATTGCATTGACTCCCTCTCACCAGTTATACTTTCAATCCCTCATTTTCATGATCTCTAACTTGATGTTGCATTAAGCATTATACAGATATGGAGAATATTATTCAACCTTCAAAAAGGAAGGAAATTCTGACACATGCCATACCATGGATGAACCTTAATATGCTATATCATGGATGGACAGAGGGAAAACCATTGTAAAATTTAATTTATATGACATATCTAGAATAGTCAGATTCATAGAAACAGAAAATAGAATGGTGCTTTCCAGGGACTGCAAGGAAGGGAGAATAAGACATTATTTAATGTGAACAGAGTTTCAACTTTGTAAAATGCAAAGAGTTCTGGATGTTAGTGATAGTTGTACAATAATGTGAATGTGCCTGGTGCCTTGAACTGTACACTTAACAATAGTTAGATACTAAATTTAATGTTATGTGTATTTTACTACAGCTTAAAGAAAATTTTGACATGAAGTTTTTAATATACTCTTTATGTTACTCTTTGGAAAGGTGGAAACCTAGGAAGCTTGTGTGGGCTTATTATAAAAACGACAGCAACAACAACAAAGTGTCAACTGTTTACTTGTTGATGTTTTCAACATGCATTGAGACATGTTATAACCTGCTAGCAAAGCCAGGCCACAGTGAGCCTATCCCTATACAGAAAGGGAATGAAATAAAGCATATGAAATGTTCTCTGCCTCAGGCCTGCAGTCTGGCTGGAAGTCCCATGATTTGGAGCCTTAAAGAACTGGGAAAATTCAACTTCTGTACTTGGTCAGTTCTGCCACAATTTTTAGCTGCAGTCACCCTCTTGATTGCTCCTAGTTCATTCTCTACATAGTAGCCAAAGAACTTTAAAATAATTATGGCATTATGCTAAGTGAAATAAGTCAGAGAAATACAAACACTGGATGATCTCACTCATATGTGGATTCTAAAATAGTTGAACACAGAGAAGTAGAGAATAGAATGGTGATTGCCAGGGGCTGGTGGTGGTCAAAATGGGGAGATATTTGTCAAATAGGAAAAAAAAAATTATAAGATGAATAAGTTCTGGGGATCTAATGTAAAGAATAGTGACTGTGGTTAACAATACTATTTTATATACTTGAAAATTGCTAAGAAAGTAGATCTTAAATGTTCTCAACACTCACACACATACATGCACAGTATGGTAATTAACTAACCCTATTGTGGTAATCACTTCATAATATACAAGAATATTAAATCATCATATTGTACACCTTAAACTTACACAATGTTATATGTAAGTTACATCTCAATAAAGCTGAAAAAAACACATCATTTCATGTTGTCAATTCCTAAAGGCTTCCTATTTCATGTAGGGTAATATCTAAACATCTCAGGGTGACATATAAGGTGCTGTGTCATCTGATCCTCAGTATCTGGGCCTTGTGGAGCTGCTTGTAGCACTCTGCTTTCAGTTTCATGCATTGGAGAAGGAACTGGCAACCCACTCCAGTGTTCTTGCCTGGAGAATCCCAGGGACGGGGGAAGCCTGGTGGGCTGCTATCTCGGGTCGCACAGAGTCGGCTGAAGTGACTTAGCAGCAGCAGCAGTAGCACTCTGCCTCTCTCAGCATCCCCTAGACCACTGATATTCTTTTTTTAAACATGTCAAACTCCTGCCACAGGTCATTTGCACATGCGACCACATTGCTTGAATGGCTCTTTCCTCTACTTTTCAAATGGATTCTTCCTTGTCCTTTGGATCTCAAATATTACTTCTTCACAGAAGTCTCTTGTGAGTACCTTATTTAACATGGGTCCATCTATTATTCTCTCTTTCCCTCTTTGTTAACTTTATGACATTTAACACAATTTGTAATTATGTCATTAGTTATTGATTCACTTTATTTTTCTGTTGCCCTGACTTGAATCTCAGCTCTTGAAGTGCTGGAACTTTTATTTGTTTTGTTTGTTATTAGCCAGAATACCTAGCAGGCATTAGGCACTTAATAGCAAATCAATAAAAATTTGTTGACTAAGTGAATAAAAACAAAAATTAAATACAACCTAGGTACCATCAATAGAGGAGTAGGTTTTCTATAAAGTGCCATTCTATTGTTTAAAAGAATGAGAGATTCCTATGTAATATTGTTAAATGAAAAACCAGGTACAGTATGTACACTCTTGCAGTAATATATTTAATAAAAATGTAGAAATGTGATTCATGGATTGATTCTGGAAAGAATTACCATAAAACATAGGTCAGAGGGAACCTCAAGAATTCCAACTCACTTTTAGCATTTGGAAATAAATATGTGCTTTCTCACCTAGAGGAGGCATGAGTATAACATAGCTTCAGGCTATCAAGGAGGAAAATCAGATGGCCTTGTAGACTTTGCAGTTTTGAGCTTGAGGCCACTTCTTTTTCCAAGTTATGCCTTCATCTTCCTTGCCTCAGAGATAAGAGTCTCTTCCTGCAACACTTTAACACTGTGATCATCAACAGTTGTGCTTCTTTTCCCAGCCTGGCCACAGAGTGGAACACAGTCTCCAAGAATCTGCTTTCCTTGATACTCTGAAAGGAATGTATGAAGTACTTGGGCATGAAGTAGCTGAGCAACAATGCCTCAGAGTCACAGGCGAGCAGGAGTGGTGGGGGAGCCCATCCTGTGTGTCTAGGAAGGGTTGTGGTATAACACTAGGGTATAAAATTTAAAACCTCCATCAGTGGCAGTAGGCAATTTCCAGCACAGTCTGGATGGGTGCCAACTCACTGGTGTATAGTTCCATGAACATAGATTTCAAGAAGGCATTTTCTCTTATTGAGACATTTTGAATATTTAATATTAAAAGTATTTTCCTTCAATTCCTGATTATAGGAAGACCAGTCTTCTTCCTCACTCCATGATCCCTGCATCTGACTATGAAATAGAAATGATTATCCTCTTGAAACCATTAGGAGAAAATATTCTGTCCTCTACCCCTCACTCATGCACCCCATAGAAGGAAGGACTTAACTGAATGGGAGAAGGTCATCAGAGTCACTGGCTTCTGCAAGGAACCACTTGCCCTACAGGTTACATATATTCATTCCTTTCCTCTCTCCTGGCTTCTCCCTGTGGCAAGCCTGGTAGTTATTAATTACCAAAACATTTTTTGATATTTTTCCCTTTTCAAATTATATTTCTCAACATGTTCAGAAAGATGAAGGAGAAAGGTCTCCATGGAAATGTTCATTGCCTTCATGGCTTAAGTCTCAGATTGATGGATGTCTGTCTCTGATCCACAAAGTTCCAAGTAATGTGGATGCTTAAGACAGAATGAGGTAACAATATATATAAGTAACCTTTATGGAATTCAGCAAGCAAAGGCCACAAACAAAGCTAATGGATAAATGAAGATAAAAAGAGCTAATATTTAGTGAACACAAACTAGGTGCCAGAGGCACACACAATTGGTAACATACCTCATCAATCAGGGTCCTTTCCAGAAACAAAGTTCCACTCAGAGGATTTCAACTCCAGGATCTTTAATGAAGGGACTATTTACAGAAGACTAGACAAAGTTAAGAGAACCAACAATGGGTGCTGAAACATCCAGGAGTAGAAACGGGCAAAAGCCATTAATTATGATGCTTCAGCCTGAAGGACCAGAGGAAAAATAGTGTTGCCAGGGCCCAGTAGGAGCACAGCCCCTGAAGAAGGGGCTGTGGGACAGAAGGCGAAGGGTCAAATCTACTGCCATAATGTGTCAGAACCAGGATATTTAAGCAGAGAGAAAGCACTGAAGAAAAACCAGCTACTTCTCCTTTTTTCTTGTCTCTTATCAGTGCCAGAAGCAATCAGAAATAAGCCAGTCAGAGAGTCTGGGTGGTGCAGTGTGTAGGGATCAGCCTTAGAGCACAGAAGAGGGTAGAGAAGGACAGAGAATGAATTGATCAGAGCAAGGAAAGATGAGAGAAAATGAAAAGCAGTGAACACAAATGAGTGATATAAATTACTTAATTTAAAAAACTATCTTGTGAGATAAATACAGTTACTCTCATTCTAAGTTTTTTAAAAAGTGAGATTTAGAGATGGTAAACTGTTCCATTAGAGTCTACATGCTGAACAACTAAACTATTCTAGATGCAAAGTATATGCCCCCCAAAATGTTTGCTTCAATAATTAATTGATTAAATAGGATCTATATTTGATGTAATTAGGCATGCATTTTCTTTATAAATATAAGCTAATTAATCATAGTAATTTTCAGTCCGTAAAAAAGAGATGGCTTTTATCCCCTGACATACCAAATGCCACTTAATTAGGATTAGGAAACAAATGAAGGAACATACAGATTAGAGCTGAAAGGCAGAGGAAGCAGAGATTCACAAGAAATGAACACAAAAGGCAAGTTCTTAGAAAGCCAACAGAGCCAAGTCCTCACTTAGTTCCACACATCTTTCCTACTCATGTCTCTGTTGTGATTCAGACCAATAGTGTCAATCTAGTGTCTGAGCACGTGATTCATGCCTGACTCTGAGCACTTCCATGTGCTGTTGCCTGGGTCTGAGATACCTTTCTTCCCTTTCTTTTCCAGATCTAATTATCCAATCTGTTTTTCAAAGCCATGTTCAAAGCCATTTCCTGTATAAGATCCTCCTGAAGGCTAGGGATGTGTCTTATACTTCTGTGTACTCCTCATGCCTTACAAATAGCCTGAAACGTATAAGACACTCTGTGAATGTACTTAAATTAATTAAACTAAGGAGAAATGATAATTGAGTTCTGAAGCTTGCAGACTTTGGGGGAAGCAACATAGACAAAGGACTGAAATGGGGTAGGTATTATACAGGTAGACCAAATTGATAGTTCACTTTTCTCATTTTACATGTTATCTTCTCTCTTATAGTTGATAGCTAAAGTTGACCTGAATCATTTTGATCACAAATATACACTATCCCTTCCCTAATAGAATGGCTTCATTTTAATATAGCCTTTTTATGAGTTATTATTCATCTCAATTTTGACTAGTCTTAGAATCCATTATTACAAGCTTCTTTTACTCCCCATTCCACCCACCCTCCCTGCACCCAGATTTATATGGAGCTGATTGTTGTGTTAGTTAAACATCACACAAGGCATGGAAGAGGCTATGATGATGGAAAAAAATGTGGTTTCTGACACTAGAAAGTTTGGGCTATAGCAGGAAGAGTAAGAAAAGATATGCAGTAATTTATCTAAAGAATATAATTTTTGAGGTGCAAAAATAATTTATAGAGTGTAAAGCGATGAGAGAACTCACTTCTTTTATTTCTATTTGGGTATAGATGTTTTACAATTTTGTGTTGGTTTCTGCTATACAACAAAGTGAATCAGCTGTGAAAGTGAAAGTTGCTCAGTCATGTCCAACTCTTTGGGACCCTGTGGACTGTAGGACAGAATACTGGAGTGGGTAGCCGTTCCCTTCTCCAGGGGATCTTTCCAACTCAGGAATCAAATCCAGGTCTCCCACATTGCAGGTAGATTCTTTACCAGCTGAGCCACCAGGGAAGCCCAGAAATACTGGAGCGGGTAGCCTATCCCTTCTCCAGAAGATTTTCCTGACCCAGGAATCGAACTGGGGTCTCCTGGACTGCAGGCGGTTTCTTAGCCAGCAAAGCTACCAGGGAATCAGCTATATGTATACATATATCCCCTCCCTCTTAAATTTCCCTCCCACTCTCTTCCGTCTCACCCCTCTAGGTCACCACAGAACACCAAGCTGAGCTCCCTGCCCTATACTGCAGAACTCACTTCTAAAAAGGAGAATAGGAAGCGCTACATGAAGAATACAACATCTTTTTATTTTTATCCAGTTTTCAAAATGCCATAGACTTTATGTTTATGAACCAAGGAGCAGCTAGAAGAATTATAAAGGTTTTTCCTACCTCTTTTAAAGGGATTAGAAAGGGAATGTCATTCAAATTTAGAGTGACACTGGAAGAAACGGGGACAAAAATGCATGCCACAGAGGATGATTTATAAAGTTATTCAATTCAAGGAAGCAGATGCTCAGAAACTAACACGACTCAAGGTAGTCATAGATCTCTTCCCTTCCCACCCTGAGCCACCATATTGCACATCAAGAGACACCATACATGTCATAGTCTATGTACATGAAAAACCATCAGGAGCCTTCAGAAGTCATTTTAGATATTTTTCCCCTTATTGCTTTCTGATGAAATTTTAATACCACAGATATACTGTGTGTCTTTTATGTATTGTACATATATCTGTGTTTCATAATTAAAAGAGTAAGATTTTTTGTTCTTCCCCTTTATCCGCCCCTCAATAATAAGAACAAATCTTCACCTCCTTGGGAGTGATATGAGAATGCATGATGGGAAAACTGTATCCATTCCCATTACAGTAGACATCTTTACAGACCATAATGTGAGGGGTTCTTCTGGAGGGCAGATACCCAGCTCCCCTATACCACTTTGAAGCTCCAGACATTGGACAATAATCAAGTGATCCTATGACAGGCAGTTTTAATTTTGAGACATTTTAATTTCAGTCTCAAGTGTTAGGTTATCTTAGTTGACATGTGAGTCGTATCACAAATGACAACAAAACTATTGCAGATACTGAGAAGGATTCCCACATTTTTACAAGGTTGAAGGAACTTTCCTGAAAGGCTCTAAATCACCTATCACACTGGCTTTTGGTATAGCAGACTTTAGTGAAGGATGAAGACTTTCTCACTTGATTATGTGGGGCAGTTGGCCCTTCCTGATTCTGCATCTCAAGCACCCTCATAAAGGTTCAGTAGTGTCATTACTCTGAGCTGGCGAAGACTTTGAAATATCACTTTCATTCTCACCTTTCCTATTAAACTTTTTCATAGAAGAAGTGAATATGGAGATTTATTTTCTTGCTAATGTAAACTGTCTCCTAAATACACAGAGATTAAAAGGTCAGAGTGGTTATTATTATTTTATAGTTTTAAATAACATTTTTTTCCATTATGGTATGTCATGTATCCTTATAGATATTTTAAGAAATTGAAAAGGTTCCATTTGGGATTGCTGGCCGGATTCTCTTTTTGTTTTTTCTTCCCATTTTTCAAGCATTGCTCTTTGAAATGGCAAACAATAGCAAAATTCTTTTCCTTTTATTTAATGAAATGATCTGTCTTGAGAATAAATTAGTTTCTCAAGGCCCTGTTCAAACATAAGACTCAATGGCCATGATCAAGTTTGTTAAATATAAAGAAAATTCTCACATGGAAAACAAATCTAGACTGAAACCTCTAAGGTCCTTTCTAGCTCTTAATATTCCAAAACAGCATTTCTTTTTTAATATAGCTAGAATCTTAGAAGATGCCAGTATAACAGGTTCAGGTTATAATCTAGGACCATGGAAAATATTTTCACCAGCCATTTTCCTCTTCAATATTAGCCAGACACCTGGTCTACACTGTACCCATCAATCTCCTTACTTGCCTCGAGTTTTTATGATAATTGATTACCTTAGGGTTGGGAGATTTTATTGCATAAAGTTTAAAGGATGTGTACACTTGATAAGGAACACAAAAGTAACTAAAAAGTCTCCACTATAAAACATCCAGTATTTCATACAATCTAATTCCTTCCTTATCCCCTAAAGACAGTTCTGATTCTATCATATCAGGCCTTCAGTAGCTTCAATTGCCATCAGCAAAAAGTAAATATCCTTAGTGTGACATACAACATCAGACTCTCAGCCTCATGCCATCTTCATTTATGATTTTATTCCAAGCAGGCCTGTCTTTTACTTTTCCTATGTTACTGGACTTTTCGAAACAAGGCTTTTCCCCCCTCTATTTCTGTGTCTCTCTGTTTGTCATTCCTTCTGTTTAGAAATTACCTGCTTCTCATGATGACCATCAACAATTAACGGCTGACACCTCCCTTAACAAGTGGTCACATAACTAGTCACCCTTTGCTAATGCTGTTGCACTTTGCATGTACCTCGACTGTAGCTTTTCTCTGATAGAATCGTGGTTATTTTCAGGCTCACTCCTACTAATAGACACTCATTTTGAGGGTATACTGCTGCTGCTAAGTCGCTTCAGTCATGTCCGACTCTGTGCGACCCCAAAGATGGCAGCCCACCAGGCTTCCCCATCCCTGGGATTCTCCAGGCAAGAACACTGGAGTGGGTTGCCATTTCCTTCTCCAATGCATGAAAGTGAAAAGTGAAAGTCAAGTCACTCAGTCGTGTCCGACTCTAGCGACCCCATGCAGCCTACCAGGCTCCTCCGTCCATTGGATTTTCCAGGCAAAAGTACTGGAGTGGGGTGCCATTGCCTTCTTGGACAGTATTAACTCAGTAAAGTGTTTATGGCTCTACACATTTACTTATTTTTTAGACTGAACTATATAAAACTGCTGATATTTAACCATTTTTTGACCTAAAAAAATGACAATTTACTTATATTATTTTTGCCCCACCTCATTCTAAAAATACCTCTCAAAATCCTGTTGAAAATACACTGAGACAGTATGCTCACCAGGTATTGCATTCAAAGCTCTATACTTCCTGACTCCCTTGCTACTGGTGAGGACCTTACAGTGAGGCCTGGTCAATTAAGGAACAAAGAGGTGAACAGAAGTGTGTCCCTTGGTGGCTGGAACAGTGAAAATAGCACGTGCATTTTTCCAGGTGCTCGTCTCTTGCTATAATGACCAAGGAAACTGCATGTTCCAGATAGATGGTGCAGCTACAGATGGTAAAACTTTGTAGCTTGGGCTGCTGGTGCGATAAACACTTGACTTGAACTTCCTTGGGTTCCCACCAAAAGGAAAACACCATCTCTTGCAAAGTTTAGTCTCCAAAAAAAAATGAAGACCAACTCTTAACAGGGCTGTAAATTCTGGATATATAGTGAATAGATCAACTTCTTACTATCATTATTTATGTGTGTACTATATATCAGGAAAATAGAGAATAGCAGCATTAGCTCTGGAATGATTAAAGGAGTCTCTATGAGAGTCGGTCAGAGAAACTTCTCAACTGTGCCAAGCCTAATCTAACATGAGATCAATTACCTATCTCCAGAGGTGTTAACCTTGCATTTCCAATTAGCAAATGATTCTAAACAAAAGAAGGCAGATGTTGCAGTAAACCACTCACTTTATGCATGCATCTTTAATAAGTTCCTTTTAAAAGCCTTCTTTTTAGACAGTGCCCAACTGCATGTTAACAAATCCACAACAAAGAATTTTACATTAAAAAAATTCTTAGTTCAGAATGAGAATAACACCTCCAATAATTCTGTGAGAATCACAGGGCACAGAGACTGTCAATAAGATATTAATAACTGTATTCTCTAGACTTCTGGTGAAATCAAGACAGTAATTACCTGAGTTGTTATCTCTCCAGTTACATATTTCCAAATTAGAATATAAAGGCATAATTGTTATGTACTAACAATATATGTGTATATAAACATTTTAATCAAAAGGCTTGTAAGATTAGGGGTCATTTTTATTATCTCCTCTATACTTTTCTTTTTTAAAAATATTAATAGTTATCTACATTATTTTTATAATCAGAGAAATATATTTTTAAATACATAAAATTCAAACATTTTAGCCTTTTGATTCAGTTGGTTCTTGGTGCTATCTATCCACCCTCTCCTCCTCATCTACAGTCATAAACTTTAAAGACAGACATGGTATCATACTTACCACTTATTATGCCCTTTACCACCTCTTTCTTTTTTTTAAATTTATTTATTTTAATTGGAAGCTAATTACTTTACAACATTGTAGTGATTTTTGCCATACATTGACATGAATCAGCCATGGGTGTACATGTGTCCCCATCCTGAACTCACCTCCCTCCCCATCCCCTCTCTCAGGGTTGTCCCAGTGCACTAGCTTTGCGTGCCCTGTTTCATGCATTGAACTTGGACTGGTGATCTATTTCACATATGGTAATATACATATTCCAATGCTATTCTCACAAATCATCCCACCCTTGCCTTCTCCCAAAGAGTCCAAAAGTCTGTTCTTTATATCTGTGTCTCTTTTGCTGTCTCGCATACAGGGTAATCGATACCATCTTTCTAAATTTCATATATATGTGTTAATATACTGTATTGGTGTTTTTCTTTCTGACTTACTTCACTCTGTATAATAGGCTCCAGTTTCATCCACCTCATTAGAACTGATTCAAATGCATTCCTTTTAATAGCTGAGTAATACTCCATTGTGTATATGTACCACAGCTTGCTTATCCATTTGTCTGCTGATGGACATCTAGGTTGCTTCCATGTCCGGGCTATTATAAACAGTGCTGCAATGAACACTGGGGAACACATGTCTCTTTCAATTCTGGTTTCCTCAGTGTGTTTCCTCACTTCCCCCCGGCAGTGGGATTGCTGTGTCATATGGCAGTTCTATTTCCAGTTTTTTAAGGAATCTCCACACTGTTCTCCATAGTGGCTGTACTAGATTGCATTCCCACCAACAGTGTAAGAGGGTTTCTTTTTCTCCACACCCTCTTCAGCATTTATTGTACCTCTGTCTTTCAAAGCTTTTTTGAGGACAGAAACTCTTCTTATAAATAAGGTGGATAGGACTATATTAACACAAAACTCTGCATCCCCACTGGCAAAGTTCATAGAGAAGACCACTCCTACTTTACTTCTAGATACTCCTGCTTCAGCTGATGTGCCCGAATTTCTTGTCCTGAGTAATGTAACATCCCTGCCCAGCTAATACAATCTGTAGTCTCTTGGCTCAAAGCGAAAATCATTCAAACTCTTTCTATGCCTTTTTATCCAAGCTATACTGTTCATTTCCAGAAATTCACACCCAATCCTCTAACCCTATTCAAAGCAATGGCATCTATGTATGGCATTCAGCTCCTCATACAACACTTTAATAACAAAGTGGAGAGAAGAATATGAGTTTCTTTTTCATATAGGTGGATCTAACATCTGGAACAGCAATCTTTTCACGTGGTGTTCAATAAGTAATTATAAAATCAATCTATCAGGAGATTATAACATATTGCAATAATCTCTTGCTCTAAACTTAGGAAAGGAAAAGGAGCATCTCTGTTCAAGTCAGTAGACCCTCCATGTTTTGAGTAGACAACATTTACGTGCCTACATGCACACGCACAATCCTCCAGGTAAGGTTGAGTGGCTCACCAAACGATCCTCATTTTGTCCTCCCGAATCTCCAGTCTCAGTTTCTCCTGAAGTACAGTATCACAGATAATTGTCACTGATCCCAAATAAAGTCCTTATACTCCCCAGTTCAGGCCCTTTTGTTTCCATTACTCCTAAGAGTCAATTCACTTCTCCCACAAAGGGGCTACCAGGCTTATCCCAGAAGAAATGGAAAAGCCTACATCATTAATACATTGATGGAAAGAGCTGATAGTATATTTGGTTGGCACAGCATTCTGGAGAGCAGTTTTGTGATAAATATGAAGTGTTAAACTTCTGCATAAACTATGTCCTCCAAATTTTACTTCTGGTTATTTATCTTAAGGAAATAATAGTGGATATGGATATGTACAAAGTTTTCTTTAAAATGTTTATATAAAATTATGATGTTTTTAGAAGAAAATATTAACAGCTTTTATTTCAACATAATATTACATCTTTTTTTCTTCTTAATAGGTTTTTAAGATATATTTGAAAGTTTCTATAATAAAACTAATCAGACATAAGAATTCCAGTTTCTAACCTGAGGGTAGGCCTTGTCAACAGGCAATCAACAGGACTGAGTGACTGATTCAAATAACTTCACTTTTTATGTAAAAGTTTTCCCTCCAGAATCAGAAGAAGGGTGTTGTCAAGCCAACATTTATTTAAGAAGTATTCTTCTAAAGTAGAAGAAGGGCCATTAATCCAAACTGCTGTAACAAGCAGATCTTTGAAAAAGTCACTTTCCACTTGAACTATCTGCTAAAATCCTTCTTTAGCCACTCAGGTTAGTAAGCCATATGTGCTCTATTGTATAGTTATAAATCATCAGCCCCCTGATTTAGTTTGAATTGCCAAAAATCCCTCAAAAAGAGTGCAAAAACAGAAATGTTTCCATGTGTTAATGTTCCTGGGAATATTCCCTGGCCAAAGGAAATAGCTGACTATTGCCCAGTGACTGGTTGATGACAGAGTGCAAATGTCTGAAATCCTTACCTCAATTTATACAAATCTCTGAATTGATATTTCAAATGATGTTCCCTACAATACTGCCTGGGGTAACAATATAATGGAGCCAGGTCATAGCTTACCCACAAAACCTAAGTTTTGAATATTCAGGGCAAGTACACTGGACTTGTTATCAAAAGACATTGGGGCTTAGCAATTACCTTAACTTATTGAGCAAAGCTGTTTGGCCTCTTGGGGCCACAGTGTCATTACTACATCATTTTAAATACATTAAGTACATTACAGTGTATTCAAAATGGAATAATTCTTACTTCTCAGGTATATTGTGAGGATTAAATAAGAAAGGTCTGGCTCACGGTAAATATTTATTAAAATAAGAATATGCTAGCAAAAATAGTAACTGACCAAAGGATATTGTTTTCAGCTTGTCCAGTGAGCTGTTTGTCATTTTCCTTTACAATGTCTTTTTTCTATTTCTTCTGGCATTTTCTTGACCGGTAAGGTCATGTAGAGATAAAGAATACAGCCTTAGGAATGAAAAGACAGGTTTCAGTCCAAGCTGTGAACCTGTGATATGGAATAAAGCCTTCTGGGTTACAATGACCTTAACTACACAAAGCAGGATAGCTATTTATGTGAAGATATCCTGAAGTTACAGAATTGCATGATCTTATCTTTTCACTTTTTTTTCATACAAATTATGAATCAAGCTTGAACCTCTCTAGTTCCTCTTTGCCCATGAAACAGCATCCCTCCCCAAGTATCTGTAAGTATTCCAGTCACAGCTTTGCTGTGAGAATGTAACAGAGGTTTAGAGAGAGACTCTGAGAATGCCCTGATGCACTTCAGCTTGAACTGCTTCCAGTGAAGCCATTGGCGAGCAGATCTTTCTCTTCCTCCATGTCATAGTCATGAATTGGGAACTAATTGGGTGTGACTCACTACATGCCTCAACTAACCTTCCAGTTCACTGGCTAATCTGTTAGGTAAAACTTGGGTCCCTCTATTCTTGCCCTGGGCATCATATATGCATCATTTACCTTGATCGCCTCAGTCAGTGCTTTTCCCCTTTAACTCACTCAAGCTTCTGGAATGTTTTCTTCTTATCATCCACAACAAAATATCTTTCAAAACTGAGATCTCAGAGCCTCAGATAAGAAACTGGTTAAGGTATCTTAGATCATTTATCTGCATCTTGAAGAGGTATTATTCCTATGATCTATTGTTTTCTTTCAACAAAATTTCCTCTCTGAGATCCCTGTATATCTCTTAGTACCTCTGATTATTTCTGATTTTGAATAGCAGTACTTCAGATTTAATAGATTATACTGAGAGTTCATGCCAATATTTCTTTGGGGGCCAAATTTAACTGGTACCTAAAATTTATAAAATGTTACCTTTCATTTTTAAGCCAATATTTTACTTTCAATATTTACTTCATACCAAAAGTTCTATAATTCACTTAAAAGGCACCTTGGTAAGGAGGAAATGACCTATTAGACTTTTGAGTTATAGGTTGGATCTGATTCTGTGAGTTCTAGAGAGTTTCCATTAAAGAAACGCCTGTATGAAACATGTAACAGCTTGAAATGTCTTATTTCTGGAAAAGCTTGCCTAGAATTTATTTTAAGAGAAAAATGCCCAAGACAGTTGTAGAACTACCACCTGAGGAACAGGCACCAATACCATAAGACATTGCTTATGAAAGTGCTGTCTAGTCAAAAGCCCTTGCTAGCTAACAAAACATTTTAAGAATGCCAGAATGTTCAACAAGAGTGGTGGTTCCTTGGAAGTAGCTGAGGTTGTAGCAGTAATTAAGACAACTTTGGAACCCTGGGCTATAGGAACAAAGGTATTAAGTGCAGGCTTTTGTGTGACACATATTTATGTGGTTGGTAAGTGAGGTACCGCAGACAATGAATAAAGTTCAAGGAGGCTGTAAATGATGGAGGTGGTCTTGACAACTGTTGGAAGTTAGATAGGGGCTTGCCCAGTCCCTCCCTGTGGTTTCTGAAATGTTATATACATGGTTATATCTTTAGGAGCCAATGCAAAATGTTATGTGTTGATGCAAACCAAAGTAAAGCAAACTGAAACAGAATAATTGTGGCTTTAATCTTGGTCCTTGTTGGATAGTTCAGTTCATTTGCTCAGTCATATCCAAACATTTGCAACCCCATGGACTGCAGCATGCCAGGCCTCCCTGTCCATCACCAACTCCTGGAACTGGCTCAAACTCACGTCCATTGAGCTGGTGATGCCATCCAACTGTCTCATCCTCTGTTGTCCCCTTCTCCTGCCTTCAATCTTTCCCAGCATCAGGGTCTTTTCCAATGAGTCGGTTCTTCACATCAGGCGGCCAAAGTATTGGAGCTTCAGCTTCAGCATCAGTCCTTCCAATGAATATTCAGGACTGATTTCCTTTAGGATTGACTGATTTGATCTGCTTGCAGTCCAAGGGAACTCTCAAGAGTCTTCTCCAACACCACAGTTCAAAAGCATAAATTCTTCTGTGCTCTGCTTTCTTTATGGTCCAACTCTCACATCCATGCATGACTACTGGAAAAACCATAGCTTTAAGTGGGTTCCAATTCTAGCACTGACATTCACCAGCAATATGATTTGGGACAAGTTCCTTCAACTTTCTGCTGCTGCTGCTAAGTTGCTTCAGTCGTGCCCCACTCTGTGTGACCCCATAGACGGCAGCCCACCAGGATCCCCCGTCCCTGGGATTCTCCAGGCAAGACCACTGGAGTGGGTTGCTGTTTCCTTCTCCAGTGCATGAAAGTGAAAAGTGAAAGTGAAGTCACTCAGTTGTGTCTAGGCCTTGCTTTTCTTATCAATAAATTAGACAAAGTAATGCATACCTTATAAGGTCTTTGTGTGGATTTAATTCAAAAGTATATATAAAATACTTCCTATGTAATAGGTCCTTAATAAATGGCAGCAGTAATTACAATTAGGTTAATGATGAGAAGTATGATAGTGCTAACAGTGATTTTTAAACAAATATCACAGGGTTTGGCACACAGTAAGAAATTAGCACATCTTTTCCTTTCCTTCTCATTTGAGATTACTTCATGTCTATGATTTACAGTGTAATCTACCAATAGCTTTTCTCCCTGATGTCCCAGAGAAAAATATACTGCATTTTTCACTAAAGAGTTTTAAAAATCTTCTCTAAGAAAGATACTCTGTTGTGTTTTAGGTTAGAAGTGGGAAAAATGGCCTTTGGAGTCAGAATACTTCATTTTTTCCTCTTTCACTATTCTCTAAGTTGTAATGAACATCTGTGTTAGAGTCATTTTTCTCTTATATGAAGAGAATATTAATTGCACCAAAGCTCCTGAACCTTGCTGCATCCAAAATATAATGACAGTAGCTACCATTTGAGAACACTTGCAGTGCATAGTGTACCATCTTATTTAATGATTGCAACATTATTACATGATTATTGCTGCCATTTTCATTTTTCAGATGAGTAAAATTTGGCTGATAAAGGTAAAAATACAACTGGACCTAGGTCACATAGCTAATAGGCAACAGAGCTGGGATTTAAACTTCTGTCTGACTCTAAAGACTATGCTGATATTCACTATGCCTTACATCTCCTCGGCAAAGATGGAAACACTAAGAAAGCTTATTCTCTTAGGGAACTATAAAATAATAAAAATTGAGTGAACCAAATGTCAACTTTCTCATTAAGATAGGAAGTACACACAATATAAAAATGATAAATCAGTTACCTTTTTTTTTTTTTACAACCTCAGTGTTCCATGAGAAAACTTAACTCATCAATCTTTCTCCCAACTAATCTTTTCAACATTAATAATTTCCTAAAGTAAATTATGAACTGGGAATTAATTTAATGAGCTTTTCTTCCTAATGACATAAGCCTCATATCATCATAGTTTCCAAAGCAAATTGCCATTTAAGTTATCAAAAAATGTGGACTGCAGCCCTCTATGGAACTCAGAGTTAAAAACAGAATTCAATAATTATAATTTCTCATTGAAGTGGACCCTTTCATTCTAAAAAAAAAAAAAAATGGTGTGTTAAAATAGCCAGCAGCCTAAATTCCTTAGCAATTTAAGGATGTTTGTTTCTTGTCGTGTGTTACCTGCTCCACAAAACACATGCTGCCAATGTAAAATATGGCTTGTATACAATTTTTAACGCAGTTACAATTTTCAATGAGCCATGTACAAGGAATATACTGGATCATGTCATTTGCATAAAATGTCAGTCAGATTGGCAGTTAGTTCACCCTTTTGCTGTCCTTGACACAACACACAGAATGCTGAATCCCACACTGTCATTAGTGATGACAATCAGAATAAAAATCAGTCACCCGATTTAACTAAAAGAATGAAAAATTGAATCACCTCTGATTTGTCAAATCATTTCACAGAGTAGTGATACCATAAATAAACTATATTAGTCCTACAAAGGGATTAAAATTCTCACCATAACATTTATGAGCAAGCCATTATATTTGAGGAAGAAGAGATTAAATCAAAAGGTTTGGATACTTTTAAAATATATTAGTACTTGAAAAGGATTAAATAACTTGATGTATCATCTCTCCAGTCAATCTTCATTGTTCATTTGCATTTTAATACCCACTGTGGACAAGATGCTTTTCATAAGGGGAATGACTGAACAGTTTTTAAAAATTGAGTTCTCTATGCTAAGGGATGAGTAATTTACCAAGTTTATAAGAGAGGTGGAATATGATGGTGAAGGATCTTGAAACATATGGGGAATGGTTGAGGAAAATGGTTTTATTTAGCCTCAAGAAAATTCAGCAGAGGACATCCTAGGTGCTTTCATTATTAAAACTGTCATATGGAAGTAGATTAATATACAAAACAAAGGCAAATAGAAGACACAAGGAAGCCAGTTTCTACTCATCATAGGAGACTTTGTAAATATTAGAGCTATGCATGACTGTCCACTCTGCATACCATTGGAAATACCCAAACATAAGTTGAGGTTGAGAACACTATAGGGAAAAATTATTGTATAAAAGAAAAAAAATCTAGGTAGATGGCTGGCCAGTAATGTTTCCTTCAGTGCTAAATTTCTCTGTTCTAGAGCTTAAAATGACACAGACATGAAATTACCCAAGAATAATTTTAAAAGAATATGACAGAAATTAACAAATGCAAAAGAGAAAAATCCACACTGAGTGTGAAGTCTTGTCACGGGTTGGGTTTCTCCAGAACGTGACTATAAGACTGAATTTAGTTTGCTGAATGCTTATCCAGGGTGAGGACAATCTCTGTAGACAGGAGAAATAGGAAATAGGATTGAGGGAAGAGAAAAGTTAAGCAAAGAGTTAGGACCACTGACAGCCTCAGCCTACTCTGAAAGTTGCTCTGAAATTCGAATATCCCTTCAGAGTTGTCCTGAGTTGGGCCGAGATGGTTAGTTCTTCATACAGATTTATCAGTCATTCATTGGATGTGGATCCAAGGCAGAGAGGTAACCTTGCACAGGTCACTTGTGCAGCTGAGGTCAAGGCTGCTGAAAGAGCTAATGGCTGAAGGCTTTCAGCCAGCAGCACTCCCAACAATTGGGGCCATAAGTCCTGCACTGAAGAGAGGTCTGGGGGACACATTATAGTGTCCACCAGGTCCACTCTGTGCAAATTGAATCTATTTATTGATAAACAATTTGTGAGCAACTTCCATGGATTCTAGCAGACTTGTCTTCTTAAATGAATTTTACAGAGGAGGAAAGTTAGTGGAACAAACTTCAGATACTGCAGCCAGTCTCAGAGGCACAGCTGACCCTCATTGTCTCCCCACCAGAGGACCAGCGCTCTTCATTCTAGATGCCAGGTCAGTAACAATATCAATTCAATCAACAATGGTGAGTAAAAATCCGTATTCTTGGGCACAAGCACAGACCCCTTTGCACTATGCGTCTCTTCCATCAGATCCTGTGAACCAGACTCTTTAAGGAGTCAGGGAAAAGGGGCTGTTGGGACCAAGAGCACGCAGGTGTTTCTCATTCAGGACTCCTATGCCTACCCCAGCCCCCATTATATCTCCTGAGATCCTGCAAGACGCGGCTTCCTCTGGGAAGAGTGAGCTGGCGGAGGCAGCAGTTAAGGCTTGATTCTGCAGTTCTCAGAGCTTCCCAGGCACCTAGCACAGCACAGCCCGTCCTTTCCCTGCCCATCCAACGGGGCCCCTGCTCATTCCTTGCACCCGCCCTGAGCCACAGAGCGCATGTGAAGGCTCCAGTTTGTCTTCCTGGGAAGCCCCACACTCCACGCCCCAACCGGGCCCTGGGTCTGGTCCTCAGGTGCCACTTTGGCTACTCAAAAGAGGGGAACATTTCCTGACAGAGGGGCATGGGCGAAGGAGCCAGCACCCCATCACAGGGTGTGGGCATCAGGGCTGAGTCAAAAGAAAGATCGGGGCTCTGAGGCTGTTCCGGAGAAGGCTCCGGCAGCAGGCAGCCTCCTGGGAGAATTCCTGACACCTTGCAGCTGCTGGGAGGAAAAATTGCCCTGAGGATACCGTAACCCTGTGCTGTGCTGTTGGACTGCTCCGGCGTTTGACCTGCTAGAGCTAAGCCTGTAATGCAATTGACCGCTATGCTGGGGCTTGCCTAGAAGGTGATGGACTCCCCAGCCAGTGCTGGTCTTTGCCGTGACCAGGTCGCGGATGTGCCTGCCCTTGACCTACACTGGGAGGAAGCCTTGTGCTTCTCTCTCTGCGGGGGCTCACAGGACAGCTGCTGTCTCAGCATGACTCTGGCCTTTGGGTCAGGGGGAGGGTGTTGTGGGGAAACCACTTTGCATGGTTTCCTGAGATGCAGCAGGCAAGCGCCAGAGGGAGAGGCCCCAGGTAATGGTGGTGGACTACGACTCTCTGCTACCTGTGTAACAACCGACTTGAATCTTGATAGAGCATTTTTATCTTAAAAAGGATGGTTGCAGGACCCACCTGACTTTACAACTTAGGGAATCTGAGAGAACTGAGCAGATAATGCACCATTGAGGCTGTGTGGGCACTTGGTACCCCGTGGTTAGATAGTTCATTTCTGCAAAGGCACATGGGGGAATGGTTTTTCAGAAGCTATTAAAGCCTCTGCAGATGGTATGACCTTGCTCCGTGATTCTGTGTTGTGAATGTCCCATTGGTGGTTGTCATACACTCCAAATGCCATCTTTTCCCACAGCTGGTAAGGCCACAGGGTATGCCTGGTTGTTTCAAGTAGCAAGGCTATTTCCATCGTAGCCGGGTCTCCCTACAGAGCTTTTCCTATTTGGGTCTCACTCAGAGCCTCCATGTTACTTGATGTACACATCAATACAGTGTTCCCAGTTGTTGATTCCTTTAGAATCTGAAGAAGCCTACATGTCATTCTACCTCTTTCTTTGCACTGGGATGTGCGAGAGGCAATAATTTATCTTTTACCTGGCATGGAATGCCCTAGAATGCCCGTGACCACTACAGTTTTACCAATGTGACCTATCCCTGAGTCCTTAGGGTTTATCTCTCATCCTCTGGAGCACAGGGGTCTTAACAAGGCCTCTGACATGTTAGCCACTTCTCACTCTCACTAGCATGTACTCATTGATACAGATAGTGATTCAACGTGGTGTTTTCCAAGAAGTTAGACTAAACTCTAAATATATATTGTTGCCTTATGGTTGTCTGAATTCAAACTATTTCTGATCTCCTATTCTGATAGTTATGGGAAAGAATACATTTGATGAATCAATAGCTGTATTCTGTGTACCTGGGGCTGTTTTAATACACTCAAGGTAAGATGTCACACATGGCATGGTGGCTGTAATTAGGGCTATTCCTTGGTTGAGTTTGCCGTAGTCTAATGCCATTTTCTAGAATCCATCTGGTTATCACAAGGGGCCAGGCTACTGAAGAAGGTGTAGAACTGATTGGAATCATTGACCCTGCATTCTGTGATTGTTGAGTGGCATGAATTTCCATCAGTCCCAGGCATGTGGTAGTACTTTTGATTTGCTGTGTTGGAAGGGAGTTTTACAGTATCAGAAACTTCCTACTTAGAATTCACACCAAAACACCTTTTTACCCTACATGCCAAGCATCCTTTGTAGGTATTGTAACGTTACCAAGGATGTCTATTCTGACTACATTTGGGGCAAGGAAAATGACCACTAGGTGGATCCATGTACCCAGTGAATCCTTTGATTCAGTTCTCCTTTTTTTTTATTTATTATCTGGGTTCCATATGCCCCCATGTTAACAGATCATGTTGACACTTTAGACTTCTAGGTACCAATTTAATTCACACTCTTTACCCATTATTCCATAAAATTTTTGACTATTTACCTTCCCCTAGGATACAATGACCCTAACATATAGTTTGGTCTTCTTTGTTAATCTGAAAATCTTTGTCTTTTGGTGTGCTTATACCAATTTTATTAAATGTAATTATTGGTACATTTCAATTTTAGCTCATAATTTTATTGTTCTCTTCATCTTCCTGTTTTTCATTTTTTTTGTTTCTTGCCTGATTTATTGTGGATTATTTGAATATGTTTGAGTATTTTAATTTATCTATGTGAATTTTTATTGTATGCCTTTATTTAAATTTTGTTAGTGACTACTGCAGGGATTACAATATATACACCAAATTTTTCAGCTCTACTTAAAGTTAATATTTTAACCTCTTCAAGTGAAACGTAGAATCATTATGGCTACGTAGGTCTCTTTATCCTACTCCTTTATTTTGTAGTTGTCATATGCATTATATACGACAGGAAGTGTAGGGGGAGGGAATAGGACATAAACAAGAAAGTAATAAAGAAGAAAGACTAGGTAAGAAGGAACAATGAAAAAGTATCTAGCTTCTTAATATTGATTAGTTCTACTAACAGAAATACTGATAAGTTCTACTACAATTCTTGGGGGAAGGGATTCGAAACACACTGAGGTTTTAAATGCAATTAAAGCTCATTTTCATTCCACCTACCAAGTGTACAGTACCACACTAAACATGCTCCTATTTCACTTATCAATATGCAGATTTTGTACTTTGGCCAGGGTTAAGAAAGGCTTGCAGGTTGACAAGTTGGGGTGGAGTGGGGTGCTCTAGAGAAGATACGTACATTTAATCAGGAAAATCAATTGAAAACCCCATCAGACAATTTTATAGGCTTTGCTTTCCATAGTCATATATATTTTAAAGAACTAAAGAAGATATGTTTATTTTGTATATCTTATTTACTTACTGTTCTGTGTCTCTTTCTGAAGTTCCAAATTTCCTTCTGATACCATTCTTCTGCCTACACAACTTCTTTCTTTTAGAAAACGTCTTCTGGAGGCAAATTCTCTTTATTTCATCTTGTGTTCTAAGTCAGTTCAGTTGTGTAGCTCACCAGGCTCCTCTGTCCATGGGCTTCTCTAGGCAAAGATACTGGAGTGGATTACCATGCCCTCCTCCAGGGGACCTTCCAGACCAGGGGATGAAACCTGCGTTTCCTGTGGCTTCTGCACTGCAGGTAGATTCTATACCACTGAGCCACTGGGGAAGCCCAAAGTGAAAGTAGCTCAGTCCTGTCTGACTCATTGCGACAACCGTGGATATATAGTCCATGGAATTCTCTAGGGCAGCATACTGGAATGGTTGCCCTTCCCTTCTCCAGGGGATCTTCCCAACCCAGGGATTGAACCCAGGTCTCCCACATTGCAGGCAGATTCTTTACCAGCTGAGCCACCAGGGGAGATGACCTTATTTCTCCTTTATTTCTGAAGGCTATTTTACTGGTTAAAAATTCTGGGCTGATAACTTTCTCTTTGGAATTCCAAGATATTTCCCCACTGTTTTACACCCTTCATGGTTTCTGGTGAGAAATCTAAGGTCATTTGAGTTGGTTTTCCCCTTTATGTAATACGTTGCTTTCCTCTGGCTGATTTTAAGATTTTTTTCCTCATTTTTATTTTTTAGTAGTTTGATTATGATGTATTGAGATGTAATTTTCTTTGCATTTATTCTATTTAGATGTCACTACATTTTTTTATCTGTTTAATTATATCTCTAACCAAATTTTGGAAAATTTAAGCCATTGTTTCTCTGTCTAAATTTTTTTAATTGAAGGAAAATTGCTTTACATAATTTTGTAGTTTTCTGTCATACATCAATGAGATTCAGCCATAGGTACACACATGTCCCCTCCCTCCCGGCCCTCCGTCCCATCTGCCTCCACTTCCCACCCTTCAGCCTGTCACAGCACCCATGTTTGGGTTTCCTGAGTCATACAGCAAATTCCCATTGGCTATCTGTTTTACATATGGTATTGTAAATTTCTATGTTTCTCTCTCCAAACATCTCCCCTTCTCCCTCCTATCTTCTTTCTATGTCCATAGGTCTATTCTCTATGTCTGTTTCTCCATTGTTGCCCTAAAAATAAATTTAAGCCATTGTTTTTTAAAATATATTTTCTACACTGATTTTTCCCTTCTATTTTTCTGGCACTTCAATGACATATATGTTAATTATCCAATCTGGAAAAAAGTTTCAGATTGGAAATTTTCAATTGTTCTGTCTTCAGGTTAATTGATTTTTTCCCTCTGTCATACCCATTTTGCAACTGAGCTACATGTGCTTTTTGTTAATTCCATTATTGTATTTTTAAGTTCTAAAATTGTCATTTATTTCCTTCTTTATAATTCCTACTTCTTTCTTGAGAACGTCTATCTTCCCATTCAAGAACATTTTCCGTTACTTCATGAGGCATGATTACAATCTCTGCTTTATATTATTTGATAATTCCAGTGTCTGAGTCATCTCAGGGTTAGCATCTGTGAGTTTTCTAGCATCTGTGATTTTTATTAAGATTTTACAGGTACTTGTATATCAAGTACTTTTCAATTGTATACAGAACTTTTTGAATATTATGAGATTGTTAAATTCTTCAGAGAATGTTGTTGGCATTTTCTTTTAGCAGTAGCTGACCTCATTCGTTTCCAATGCAAGTCTTAACCTGTTTTTTGTGGGCTATAGTTTACAGGCCAATTTAGTTTTCAGAGTTTATACAGTGCTCTTTGTGCCAGTTTGGGAACTCATCAGTGGTTTAAGCCAGCAGTCCCCAACATTTCTGGCACAGGGACTGGTTTCATTGAAGATGATTTTTCCATGGACAGGGAGTGTGGACGATGGTTTGGGGATGATTCAAGTGCATTATATTTATCATGCATTTTATTTCTATTATTATTACATCAGCTTCACCTCAGATCATCAGGCATTAGATCCTGGAGGTTGGGGACCCTGATTTAAACTATAGTGTGACAGCAAAAACAGGAGGAAGTCAAGAGCTACCTGGAGTAACAGGCAAATTTGGCCTTGCAATACAAACAAAGCAGGGCAAAGGCTAATAGAGTTTTGCAAGAGAACACACTGGTCATAGCAAACACCCTCTTTCAACAACACAAGAGAAGGCTCTACACATGGACATCCTAGATGGTCAATACCAAAATCAGATTGATTATATTCTTTGCAGCCAAAGATGGAGAAGCTCTACACAATCAGCAAAAATAAGACTAGGAGCTGACTGTGGCTCAGATCATGAACTCTTTCTTGCCAGATTAAAATGAGTCAAGAGTCCAGGTTTGATGCACGATGCTGGATGCTTGGGGCTGGTGCACTGGGACGACCCAGAGGGATGGTATGGGGAGGGAGGAGGGAGGAGGGTTCAGGATGGGGAACACATGTATACCTGTGGCAGATTTATTTTGATATATGGCAAAACCAATACAATATTATAAAGTTAAATAAAATAAAATTTAAAAAAATAAAAAAATAAAAATTCTTAGTTCCCAAGGAGGGGGGGAGGTGAAGAAAGTAGGGAAAACCACTAGACCATTCAGATATGATCTAAAAAAAATCCCTTATGATTATACAGTGGAAGTGACAAGTAGATTCAAGGGATTAGATCTGATAGAGTGTCTGAAGAACTATGGATGGAGGTTTGTGACATTGTACTGCTGCTGCTGCTAAGTCACTTCAGTCGTGTCCGACTCTGTGTGACCCCATAGACATCAGCCCATGAGGCTCCCCCATCCCTGGGATTCTCCAGGCAAGAACACTGGAGTGGGTTGCCATTTCCTTCTCCAATGCAGGCAAGTGAAAAGTGAGAGTGAAGTCGCTCAGTCGTGTCGGACTCTTAGCGACCCCATGGACTGCAGCCCACCAGGCTCCTCCGTCCATGGGATTTACCAGGCAAGAGTACTGGAGTGGGTTGCCATTGCCTTCTCCAATGACATTGTACAGGAAGTAGTATTCAAGACCATCCCCCCAAAAAGAGAAATGCAAAAAGGCAAAATGGTTGTCTGAGGAGGCCTTACAAATAGCTGAGAAAAGAAGAGAAGCTAAAGGCAAAGGAGAAAAGAAAAGATATATCCATTTGAATGCAGAGTTCCAAAAAACAGCAAGGAGAGATAAGAAAGCCTTCCTCAGTGATCAATGCAAAGATAGAGGAAAACAATAGAATGGGAAAGACTAGAGATTTCTTCAAGAAAATCAGAGATACCAAGGGAACATTTCATGCAAAGATGAGCACAATAAAGGACAGAAATGATATGGACCTAACAGAAGCAGAAGATAATAAGAAGAGGTGGCAAGAAAACACAGAGGAACTATACAAGAAAGACCTTCATGACCCAGGTAGCTATGATGGTGTGATCACTCACCTAGAGCCAGACATCCTGGAATGTGAAGTCAAGTGGGCCTTAGGAAGCATACTATGAAGCTAGTGGAAGTGATGGAATTCCAGTTGAACTATTTTAAATCCTAAAAGATGATGCTGTTAAAGTGCTCCACTCATTAAGGCCAGCTTATTTGGAAAACTCAGCAGTGGCCACAGGACTGGAAAAGGTCAGTTTTCATTCCAATTCCAAAGAAAGGCAATGCCAAAGAATGTTCAAATTACCACACTGTTGCACTCACCTCACACGCTAACAAAGTAATGCTCAAAGTTCTCCAAGCTAGGCTTCAACAGTATGTGAACCATGAACTTCCAGATGTTGAAGCTGCATTTAGAAAAGGCAGAAGCAGAAATCAAATTGCCAACATCTGTTGGCTCATCAAAAAAGCAAAAGAATTCCCAAAAAACATCTACTTTTGCTTTATCGACTACACCAAAGCCTTTGACTGTGTGGATCACAACAAACTGTGGAAGATTCTTCAAGAGTTGGAAATACCAGACCACCTGACCTGCCTCCTGAGAAATCTGTATGCAGGTCAAGAAGCAACAGTTAGAACTAAACATGGAACAGACTGGTTTCAAATCGGGAAAGGAGTACATCAAGGCTGTATATTGTCACCCTGCTTATTTAACTTATCTGCAGAGTACATCATGTAAAATGCCAGACTGGATAAAGCACAAGCTGGAATCAAGATTGCTGAGTAAAATATCAATAACCTCAGATCTGCAGATGACATCACCCTTATGGCAGAAAGGGAAAAAGAACTAAAGAGCCTCTTGATGAAAGTGAAAGAGAAGAGTGAAAAAGTTGGCTCAACATTCAGAAAACTAACATCATGGCATCTGGTCCAATCACTTCCTGGCAAATAGATGGGGAAACAAACGAAAGAGTGACAGACTTTATTCTTGGGCTCCAAAATCACTGCAGATGGTGATTGCAGCCATGAAATTAAAATATGCTTGCTCCTTGGAAGAAAAGCTATGAGCAACCTAGACAGTATATTAAAAAGCAGAGACATTACTTTACCCTCAAAGGTCTGTCTAGTCAAAGCTATGGTTTTTCCAGTAGTTGTGTATGGATGTAAGAATTGGACTCTAAAGAAAGATGAGCACCAAAGATTTGATGCTTTTGAACTATGGTGTTGGAGAAGACTCTTGAGAGTCCTTTGGCCTGCAAGGAGATCCAAGCAGTCAATCTTAAAGGTAATCAATCCTGAATATTCATTGGAAGGCTGATGCTGAAGTTGAGACTCCAGCACTTAGGCTACCTGATACAAAGAAGTGACTCATTTGAAAAGACCCTGATGCTGGGAAAGATTGAAGGCAGGAGGAGAAGGGGATGACAGAGGATGAGGTGGTTGGATGGCATCACCAATGCAATGGACATGAATTTGAGCAGGCTCCGGGAGTTGGTGATAGACAGGGAAGCCTGGGGTGCTGCAGTCCATGGGGTTGCAAAGAGTCAGGCACAACTGAGCAACTGAACTGAACTGAAATGTGACAGCAAATCTCAGGCTAATACCAAGCTTATGCAGTCCAGAGGATAAGCCTGTGGCTTTATACACAGGTTTAGGGATCTCTTGCAACAGATCCTTCCTCTCTGTGATTTCCCCCATACTTTCTGACTTCAAGGGGTCCTATTTGCTGACCCTCTGGCTATTGGGCTGGAGTTTTAGTGTCCTGTTTTCTCATAAACTCCTGGAGAAGGAAATGGCACCCCACTCCAATATCCTTGCCTGGAAAATCTCATGGACACAGGAGCCTGGTGGGCTGCAGTCCATTGGGTTGCAAACAGTCAGGCACGACTGAGCGACTAACACTTACACTTTGTTATAAACTTCTTATTATTGAATATACCTCAGCATTTAAGTGAGAGAAAAAAAGAGAGCAATAGCCTGAGTTTCCCCCAAAATCTTTGGACTACAGGGACTTCTTTTCCGAGTTCCTTTTGTCAGAAAGCAGGATTTTATCTCATGGTTTTAGTGCCCGAGTGACCACTACTCCTATCTTTGCTATGCAGATACAGCTTCCTGATTGGGGCTTGCATAAGGCTTGGGCTGTGTGGTTTGTTTTGTTTTTTTTTTTTTTAAACAAAAAAAAACAAAAAAACCCTGGACTTTCCTATACAAATCAAAACCACAGTGAGGTGTCACTTCACACTCCTGGGAATGCTGTTACTAAAAAGTCAAGAAGTAACAACTGTTGGTAAGAATATGGAAAAATAGGAACCCTCATATATAGTTGCTAGAATGTAAATTGATGCAACCACTGTGGAAAACAGTATGGAGTTTCCTCAAAAAAAAAAGTAATAGAACTACCAAACAATCTAGCAATTCCATTCATGGGAATTTATTTGAATAAAATGAAAACACTATTTCAAAAAGAGGTATGCACCCCTATGTTCATCACAGTGTTGTTTACAATAGCCAAGATAAGGAAATAACCTAAGTGTCCATCAATGGGTGAATGGATAAGGAAGTTATGTACACACACACACACACACACACAATGGAATACTACTCAGGCATAAAAAGTGAAGTCTTGCCATTTGTAATAATATGTATGGGTCTTGAGGGTATTATACTAAGTGATATAAGTCATATAGAGAAAGACAGATACTGTATGATTTCACTGATATGTGGAATATAAAAAATAAACAAAATCCCAAATCAGTAAACAAAACACAACAAACCCATGGCTCACTCATGTCAATGTATGGCAAAAACCACCACAATATTGTAAAGTAATTAGCCTCCAATTAAAATAATTAAAAAAAATACAGAGAACAGAGTACTAGTTAACTAGGGGAAGGGGATGAGGACAAAATGGGGAAAGGGAAAAACTATAAGTTGACAAATAGCAACTTAATTTTGGATGGTGAACATGCTAGTTTATATAGAAGTCAAAACATAATGTACACATGAAACTTATATGTTATAAAGCAATATTATCTCAATAAAAACAAACCCAACCCCCACAAAAGAAACAAAACTGGAGCTTCCTCTACAACTATTCAATAGGGTTCTCTTTCCTCATTCTCTGGACAGAAAAGAAGAGAGAATTTCTTGGTAATTTTTCTGTTCATACCCACAAATTTGTGATGTCTTAAAGCCTGAGATCATGGGAGTCATGGGAGAAAAAAAACAAAACAGGTGACTCATGGCTGTATTAGTTATTCTTCATGTTTTTATTTCCTTCCTAAATCTACTTGCTATTATTATATACATTTGAAAGTTCTCAGTTAGTGCCTTGTTTACTTATAATAAGTTTGGGGGAAATAGGGTAGAGTGAGTTTGTGTGTGCATGTGTGTGTGTGTGTGTGTGTATGCACATGTGTGCTCAGTCGTGTCTGACTGTGAATGCATGGACTGTAGCCAGCCAGCCTCCTCTGTCCATGGAATTTTCCAGGCAAGAATACTGGAGTGGGTTGCCATTTCCTTTTCCAGGGGATCTTTTCAACCCAGGGATCGAACCTGCATCTCTTAGATGTCCTGTGTTGTAGGCAGATTCTTTACCACTGGGCTACCTGGGGGTTTAGGCTATACTTATTCCATCTTAATTAAAATTCAAACCTCAAAAAATTGAAGCTTGAGATTTAGAAATAAATTAATGGGAACCTCACAAAAGAACGACTAAGTCATTACTATTCTGATAAATTAGGGTCATGACATTTAAGAAAACTAAAAACTCACTGTAAGGAAGATTCAATAGTTTTTTCTTATTAAATGCTTTTTACTTAGTTGGTTGGATTTTGAATTATCCTGTAGTTTCAGTTCTTCTCATGCATTAAATTATTTCACTACTCCTTGACATAATAAGGACTGGGTGTTTTGTTTGACAAATGATTCATTTGACCTATTTATGAATAAATGGAATTGTTTGACATTTATACTACAAAGAGTGAAGATATTTTAATTTTTCCATATTATTTTTCTTCCTCAGTGAAATGACTTCTTAAATGTTAAGAATTTTAGTCACTTTTGAGAATAAAATGTTTTATAGCAA